>NW_027531018.1:4711393-4712734 GCF_008692635.1 Crocuta crocuta | reverse complement strand
GAACCTCAATTCGGGAAATTCAGCATCAATTTTCATAATTAAAAACTGACAATTTCCTGAAATAAGAAATTCTTTCACAGCTTTCTCGGTTTCCTCCTATGTCTCCACATGATATATTTTAAAAATCTGGAAAAATGAGGCATTTATAGGGGTACCTGGGTGGCTCAGTCAGTTAAGCGTCCTACTTCGACTCAGGTCATGATCCCACAATTCGTGGGTTCGAGCCTCACGTCGGGTTCTGTGCTGACAGTTCAGAGCCTGGAGCCTGTTTCAGATTCTGTGTCTCCCTCTCTCTGACCTGCCTCCACTCATGCTCTGCCTCTCTCTGTCTAAAAAATAAATAAAACAAGCAAAAAAAAAATTTTTTAAATGAGGAATTTATGAAGTTCTTTAGTAAATAATATGATGATTAATTCACTATTTGGTTATTGGACAAAAGTAAAGTAATTTGAATAATCATTATGTTTTGGAGCAATCTGATTAATCCAAATATCATAAAATATTTAGGTGACAATCAGAGTGTAGTCCTTGGGGAAATCTTTGTACATCAGCATCAGGATAACTTAAGCTGTCTAATCAAAGCATGTTTGATCCTGAAAGATTTTCTCATAAACAGGTGCATTTGAATTCATGTGTCTTCAAATTTGTAGCTTTCACTAGGAAAGAAATCTTCAGTGTCATAATGTGTCATTATTCTACCAAGCTGTAGTCAGTAGTTGATGACTAAAAATGACTATCTGTTTTATAACTCTAGTTAAATGTAAAAAAACCATTAATTCTTTGTCAACTTATAGTTGAATTGAATGGTTAAATGGGAGTAAGCTCCTATTGGATAAGATTGCATAATGTATTATGATTTGTTTGCAAACAACTTCAGAAAAGGAATTTTATAGAAAGACTAAATAATCATAAACGTATAATAAAGATATTTTATTCACAGCTGGATAATCATGCTGGTGCACAAAACCACATGTGCCAGGTTCTCAGATATACTTCTGAATCTTTTCCAATTCAGCCAGAAGAACAGAGACCTCTTTGGAAATATAACTATATATAACTATATATATTTATATATATATTTGTATATATTATATGTATATTTGTGTATATATTATATATTTACCACATGTGCCAGGTTCTCAGATATACTTCTGAATCTTTTCCAATTCAGCCAGAAGAACAGAGACCTCTTTGGAAATATAACTATATATAACTATATATATTTATATATATATTTGTATATATTATATGTATATTTGTGTATATATTATATATTTATATATATATTTGTTTGTTTTTGTTTAAGACAAAAATTTATAAGGGCACCTAGGTGGCTCAGTT
>NW_027531018.1:4703222-4709767 GCF_008692635.1 Crocuta crocuta | reverse complement strand
GGGAACCTAGGTTGCTCAGTTCGTTAAACATCCAACTCTTGATTATGGCTCAGGTCATGATCTCAGGGTCATGAGATGAAGTCCTGAGTTGGGCTCCACACTGAGCCTGGAGCCTGCCTGAGATTCTCTCTCTCTCTCTCTCTCTCTTTCTCTCTCCCCCTNGGAACCTAGGTTGCTCAGTTCGTTAAACATCCAACTCTTGATTATGGCTCAGGTCATGATCTCAGGGTCATGAGATGAAGTCCTGAGTTGGGCTCCACACTGAGCCTGGAGCCTGCCTGAGATTCTCTCTCTCTCTCTCTCTCTCTTTCTCTCTCCCCCTCTGCTCCTCCTCCTGCTTAAGGAGCAGTTCTGCTTAAGGATCCTCCTGCTTAAGGAGCAATCAGAGCAATCTCTTTATTTTATTTTCTTTCTGTTAATAAAATATCAGTTTCTAATACATTAACCGAATACCTTCTAAATGCAAGCTCTCTCATTGAAAGAACATGATTTAAAAGTCAGAGAAAAAAAAAAACCTTAAAGCTTGTATATGTTTCCTGGTGCCAGGTACCCAATTCTCTTGGGTATATTCTTAAAAATAGAACTGTTGGGAAAAAATAGAATTGTTGGCTCATTAGATATGTCTATTTACTTAGAATGTATGATGTTTTCCTTTCCTTTTCATGAGTGCCCTAAAAGTTATATCATCCATGTTAAAAAAGTTTCTTGTTAACTCTTGTCTTCTTGCTGATTATTTTGTGAGATAACATATAGTAACCATCTTCAGACATTTGTGTTATTGTTATTGGGTATTTAACTTCTGTATTTATTTTTAACTCTAAAATGCATTATGACATGCTTGTACAGATATTATTTATTTACATTTACTAGAATGTTTACCATTCTTGGATCTTCATTCCTTCTTAAACCTTCTGTCTGTAATCATCTGCTTTGTGCCAGAGGCATACTGATAGTACAATATTTTCTTGAAAATAAATTCAAATTAGTCTCATCATTGAAAAATAATTTGGCTTGCTACAGATTTCTATGACAGTAGTCCCGTCTCTCTTTATTGTTTATCAAAAATGCCATTGCACTTTACCTTTGTGAAATAACTTTCTGTCCTTTAGTTAATTTTAAGAACTTCTTAATAATTTTTGGCACTTTAAAGTTTCACTAGGCAGTGTCTAAATGTGAGGTTTTCTTAAAAAATAATCTAAAAAAATTTTTTTAGGCTTCCAGATCGGTGTTATTATCAGCACAGGAAAATTTTTAAATATTATCTCTTCATATATTGACTGCCTCATTTTCTCGCTATCCTCTCTTTCCTAAAGAGAGAGAAAATTCTTGTTGTGTTTTTTGTTTTTACTTGGAAGTGTTTTCACTTTATTTTTATTATTAGTTTTTGATTCCAATACAATTAACATACAGTGTTGTATTAGTTTTGGGTGAACAAGACAGTGATTCAACAATTCCATAACATTACTCAGTTCTCTTAATCCCCATCACCATTTCACCCATTCCTTAACCACCTCCCCTCTGGTAACCACCTGTTTTTGTGGGTTTTTTTTTAAATCTCTATTTTCATTGTTTTTTTCTTCTTAAATTCCAGACATGAGTGAAATCATATAGTATTTATCTTCTGCTGACTGACTTATTTCATTTGGCAGTATACCTTCTAGACCCATCCATGTTGTTGCAAATGGCAAGATTTCACTCATTTTTATGGTTCAGTAAACATATTTTAGACCTCACTTTATCCTCCTTGTGAAATTTCCAGATCTAAACAAATGTATGGGTATCACACAGGGTTCCATTCTAAATAATTTAATCTGACCAAGTTTATAGTTCACTATTTTTCTCTTCAGTTTTGTCTATGATCATAACCCTGACCATTAAGCTTTTGATTTTTTATTAACTGCATGCTACATGTCTAAAATTCTTTTTGATTTTTAAAAAATCTGAGGTTATGTTTAATAATTCATGTTCTCTGAGATATTTTCAAGCTTATTTATAACTCCTAAGCATTGTAAACATGATTATTTTATAATCTATCTCTGATAATTCCAAATATCTGAAGTTTGGTCTATTTCTAATGTGTTATTGTTGCTAGTTTTGGCCTATCTTGTCTTATTTCTTTGCATATTGAGGTCATTCTGACTGCATCTTCTCCTCGTTATTGAAAAACTACTTTTAGAGATTTTTAGAAGTCCAGAAAGAACTAGCTTCTGTTAGAAGAAAAATTAATGTTTGCTTCTTCCAGTCATATAAATGCTATCAAGTCCAGACCATCATAAACCAAAATTGACACACTTCATGCACTCTGCAGGTAACACAAACCTGGATTGGAAACTGATGCCAGGTTTTAAACTGATTCAAACCCATGACTAATTCTCATTTCATTTTTCCTCTTTTTAATTTGTGCTTTTCCTTTTTTTTTTTTTTTTAATTCATCCTGCTCTATTCATTGGCAATGCAACCTTCCAAGCAGTGTTCTCAGGGGAGGCGCAGCACAGTGCTCTGGGTCACAGTTTAATATGGGAAGGATTTTTATAGGATCTCTGGGTCTCTATTTTAGTCTTTTTGTCTTCAGAGATCTAAATTCCAAAGCTCAAATTTACCTGATTAGTAGATGCCTTGACAAGGGTTCTTAGTTGCTTTAAGAGACAACTTCCCTCTCTGGATTATCACTTTAAAAATTTTTGGTTTCATAATTTCTTCCTATTTTGTTAGCTCTAAATGTGTAAATACATATTCATTCATTTTCAAATATATATTTACACATGTATGTTTACATTATATAAATCTAGATATTCACATTTATATATACACATAAACATGTCTTTATTTTCAATCTGTTTAGGGAGGTTATTTAAAAAACTATTTCATCCAAAATTTTTAGTTGTTTTCAATATATGATGTTATGGGTTGAATCATTTCTTTCAAAAACTCGTATGTTGAAATCCCAATGTTGACTACTTCAGAATGGGGCTTTATTTGGAAATAGGACCTTTGCATATGTAACTAAGTTAGGATGTGGTTATACTGGAATAGGGTAGACCTTGATGCAATATGACTAGTGTCCTTATAAAAAGGCAAAATGCATGTGTCTACAGACACACACATGGGGAGAAAGTCATGTGACAATGAAGACATAGACTGCCTGATGCTTCTAGAAGCCAAGGAATACCACAAAGGGCCAGCCAGCCAGCAGCTGCTAGGGGAGAAGCCTGGGGTGGATTCTTCTTCACAGCCCTCAGAAGGAACCATCCCTTGCTGACAACTTGGAATCAGACTTGCAGTCTCCAGGACAGGGAGACGATACAGGTCTGCTGTTTAGGTCTCCCAGTTTGTGCACTTTGTGAAACAGCCTGAGGAAACTCATACAGATGAGTAAATTTAAATAATCTTGTCCAATATTACCAGAAACACAAGACTCTAATTTTTTTGAGGAAAGAGTGATTTGTTTATGTGCACTTCACAAAGGACAAGACCTCCCTCCCTCCCTCCCTCAGCACTGCTTTAGGGCAACTCTTCCTATTTTTTTTTCCTTTGTTTGTTTCTTTGTTTCTTTCCTACCTTCCTTCCTTCCTTCTTCTTTCTTTCTTTTCTTCCTTTCTTTCTTCCTTCCTTTCTTTCTTTCTCTCTTTCTTTCCTTCTTCTTTCTTTCTTTCCATTTCGTTTTGTTTAATTTCTTTAAATTAGCAAAAAATCGGGGCATCTGGGTGGCTCAGTTGGTTAAGTGTCTGACTTCAGCTCAGGTCATGATCTCACGGTTCGTAGGTTTGAGCCCTGCATTGGAATCTGTGCTGACAACTAGCTCAGAGCCTGGAGACTGTTTCAGATTCTGTATCTCCCTCTCTCTCTGACCCTCTCCTTCTTACACTGTCTCTCTCTCTCTCAGAAATAAATGAAACATTGTTTTAAAAAAGCAAAAAATCAACTACATGTATTAGAAATACAAGGTTTATAAACCAGCTGTTTCCTGACCTTAAAACTAAGTTTGCACATCCTATTTTCTCTGCCTGAATTCACTCTTTACCAGCCTTTTAAATGCTGTTGATCTTTCAAAATAGAGTCTAAGTGAGATGAGTAATAAAAAAGTAAACAAATAGGAAACATACATAAATCTGAGATAGTTTAATGTAAGATGCTAAGCTGAAATAAAAGATACCCTTCCTTTCTTCTAAAGAAGGGAGAATATTGAAGACTAAGTAGACATGAAGTAAATTTAGCATTAATTAATTAAAAGAAAATACATAGAACACGTCCCTGGGGCAAGTTCTAAGATGAGAATGTGAGTTGGCAAAGAGGCCGACGTTATATGAGGAGTCTCATCTACAGATTATAAAGTGATAGAAATTGGAGGGAATTTAAAGTAAATGGAGTTCTTTTTCTCTTTTTGTTAATGTTAAGTGAGATAGAAGCATTAGAAATTCTTATAAAAAAAAACTAAGCAAAATATTTGGACAGTTTTCACAAAAAAGGAGATATAAATGGTCAAAGAAATATATGAAAATGCACAAAGCTTAATGTTATCAAGAAAATATAAGTTTGAGGCATCTGGGTGGCTTAGTCAGTTAAGCGTCTGACTGCAGCTCAGCTCATGATCTCACAGTTTGTGGGTTCGAGCCCCGTGTCGGGCTCTGTGCTGACAGCTCAGAGCCTAGAGCCTGTTTCAGATTCTGTGTCTCCCTCTCTCTCTGACCCTCCCCCGTTCATGCTCTCTCTCTCTCAGAAATAAATAAAACATTAAAAAAAGGAAAGAAAGAAAATATGAATTAAAACCACAATGTAATCACAACTTATATACAACAGAATAGCTAAACGAAAAATATTATAATGGAATATTGTAAATATCAAATGTTGACCAGTGTCACAACTGAAACCCTCATGTGGCTGGTCCAGCACTTTGAAAAACTTGGGGTGCCTGGGTGGCTTAGTTGGTTAAGCATCTGACTTTGACTTAGGTCATGATCATGGCTGGTGAGGTCAAGCCCTGTGTTGGGTTCTCTGCTGTCAGTGCAGAGCCCATGCCCACTTCAGATCCTCTGCCCCCACCTCTGCCCTTCCCCCACTCATTCTCTCTTTCTCTCTTTCTTTCCCTCTCTCTCTCTCTCTCCCTCAAACAGAAATAAAAATTTTTAAAAATTGAAAAACTGTTTGGTACTTTCTACTAAAGCTGAACACTTGCACACACTTTGATCCAGAAATCTCATTCTTGGTATAGACCTTAAAGAAATGTGTATATATATATTCTCCAAAGACTTATATTAAAATGCCTTAGCAGCAATGTTTATAGAAGCCCCAAACAAGAAACATCTCAAATCTCTACCAACAGTAAAATGAATAAATAAATTGTGGCACATTCACAAGGTAGCATACTATATACCAACAAAAAAGGTTAATTGCAAGTATTTTTAGTAATATGAGAGAGTGACCTTTTATTTCAGCTTAATGAGTACCAGAACAGGTTGAGTGAACTGATCATGTTAGAAACCCGAATAATAACAGCCCCCTTGGAAGAGCAATGGGAGGTATGGGGAAGCATTGAGGATGCTAGCTGTGTTCCATTTTTAAATCTGGGTGCTGATACATGATGGTGTTCACCAAAGAGTACACTTAAGATACCTGTATTGTTTTAGTCTGTATGGTTTACCTCATTTGTAAGCAAGAAAAGAAAGGAAAACAAACAGAAATGTAAATGACTTGCTAAAGTAACCAAAGTCATCTGAAACCCGGTTGAGTTTTCTTACAATTCAGCATGCAATTCTGTTTCTCTATTACATACTATAAATCTATTATCTCTAAAATAATAGAATCAATTCAAATATGGCAAAACATTAAACTAAATGAAGTTTCCAAGCAAATATACCTTGAAATGATTTTTATATTACTAAAAAAGTCAGTC
Source organism: Crocuta crocuta (assembly GCF_008692635.1). Taxonomy (NCBI): domain Eukaryota; kingdom Metazoa; phylum Chordata; class Mammalia; order Carnivora; family Hyaenidae; genus Crocuta; species Crocuta crocuta. The sequence goes on along the minus strand of NW_027531018.1, from coordinate 4,703,877 downwards.
CTACCTTGACATTAATAAGTTACAAATGAAATAATTAAAATAAAGGCTGTAAGATAAGAAGTTAATGTTTTTCTTTGGTTAATGTCATTAGCCATGTCCAGGTAAAATAATGGCGACTCTCAAAACACAATGGAGTGTGTAACACATGCAAAGTTCCATCCAGAAGCCAAATTGATTAACTATAATAAACTAGTTGCCTAAATGGAGCCTTTTCTACGCAGTATTAGAATTCTCTAGATATTTATGTAAAATAGGAAGGAACATATAATACATTTAAACTATTTTATCTAGGGGCGCCTGGGTGGCTTAGTCGGTTAAGCGTCCAACTTTCGCTTAGGTCATGATCTCGCGGTTCGTGGCTTCGAGCCCCGCGTCGGGCTCTGTGCTGACTGCCAGCTCAGAGCCTGGAGCCTGTTTCAGTCTGTGACTCCCTCTCTCTCTGACCCTCCCCTGCTCACGCTGTCTCTCTCTCTCTCTTTCTTTCTCCTAGAAATAAATAAAACATTTTTAAAAAAGAGTCTTTTAAACTATTTTATCTAAAGTATTATTTTAAATTAATAGTTAATTAATTGTTTAAATTATATTTATTATTTTAAATTAACAATTAAATTCCTCTTATGCATTTCCTTTTATGTAATGCTTCCTATGTTTGCAG
>NW_027531018.1:4642404-4701204 GCF_008692635.1 Crocuta crocuta | reverse complement strand
GCTTCAAATGTTTGCAGACCTTAAAAGCTGGTGAAAAGTCTTTGTTTACTGCATGACAGCTGCCTTTCATTATCTGAAGGAAAATACAGCAAATCAGAAAAATATGACTAAGGTAGGTGGTTTTGTTTCAATAAATTCAGTGAAAGGGCATTATTATAGCATGGTCTTTTGAATGGTATATTTTATTCCTCACAGTGTTAATAGAGGTAATAGAAGATCTACACCAGCAGAAAACAAAGGAAATATTTCTTGTTGACAAATCACTGGCATTTCCATTTTCAGTCTTCAATGTATAAATGCTGGCAAAATATATTTCAATAATACATATAGGTGAACCACATATGAATATGGAACTGGTTTATTCACTTTTGTTATTGCACAAAAATCTGTTTGACAGCTTGAATATTCTGTGACAGCCTTCATAACAGGACCAACGATACCAGAGTTCAAGAATTTCATGAAACAGACATCAGCCAAGAAACGCTAATACTCTGCCACGTGAACTCTGCCACGGCCTTGTTTTGGTTTGGCAGGTGTTATCTATTTTCTGGAAACTATAATGAACTTAATGAATTACTCAAAGGGAGATTAATGACATTAAAATATAAGAAATCAAAAATTTATTAAGACTTATTATGATAATATAGTGAAGAATGCTCTTTTAATTTACAAATCTGATTATTCACCAAAAATGACTAATAGGACAACCTGATCTAACCTCTCATTTTTTTTACATGAAAAAAACAAAATCAATTTGAAGCTAAGATTAAGAGATATTTCCAAGGTATACTGGCTCACTGAAATTGGAACCCTGTTTTCTGACTTCTGGATCATTGCTTGCTTATTACTTCTTTCCTTCCTTCATTCCTTTGTTCCTTCCTTGCTTCGTTCCTTCCGCTTTCCTGCCTTCCTTCTTTCTTTCTTTGGAGATTTATTGATACATTGCACATGCCATACCACATACCCATTTAAAATGTACAATTTAATGTTTTTAAATACATTTGCAAGGTTGTGCAACCACAGCAGAATCGAATTTTAGAGCATTTCTGTTCCTTCTTTAAAAGGAAAAAGAAGCCATACACATCAACTTTCACTCTCCTTTCTCTTCCCCTAAAACTTCCAGCCACAGACAACCACTAATCTACTCTGTATCTCTATAGGTTTGTTACTCCAGACATTTCATATAAATGGAAGAATGTAGCATGTGGTGTTTTGTGACTGTCTTTTTTGCTTAGTATGTATTAAAGGTTCATCCATGGAATAGCATGTGCTAGGACTTTCTTTTTATTATCAAATACTATAAGAATATGCTACAATTCATCTATGTATTCATCAATCGATAATCATTGGATTATATCCATTCTTTGGATATTAGTAACAATGCTACTGCAAGTGTTGATGTACAAAGTTTTGAGTGGTTGTATGTTTTCATGTATCTTCAGTATATACCTAGGGGGGAGCTCTATGGTAACTGTGTATTTAACATTCTGAGGAAATGTAAATGTGTTTTGAACAGTGGTTTCATTTTATAGCCCCACAAGCAAATGTATGAAGGTTCCAATTTCTCTAAACCTTTGCAAACACTTTTGACCTACTCTATGCCTTTTTTATTGTATCTGTCTTAATGGGTATGAAGTAGCATCTTGTAGTTTTGACTTGCATTTCTCTAAGGTCTAATGATGTTCAGCATTTTTTCATCTTTATGTAGCTCTTGTATATCTTCTTTAGAAAAATATCTACTTAGATCCTTTGCTCATTTTTAAATTGTTGTTTGTCTTTATTTTTGAGTATAAAAGTTTTTCTTTTTTAAAATGAATAATAGCCCTTATCAGATATATAATTTGTAAGTATTTTCTCCCATTCTATGGACTGTCTTATCACTTTCCTGATGATGTCTTTTGAAGCAAAGTAATTTGTAATTGTATTACAGTCCTATTTACTTATTTTTTGTTTGTTGCTCATGCTTTCACTGTTGTATCTCAGAAACCATCATCTAACTCAAAATTATCATTTTACTTTTATGTTTTGACCTTGGGTTAGGCAAGGGTTTCTTTTAAAAAAAATGTTTATTTATTTTCAGAAATAGTGAGAGAGGGAGGGGCAGAGAGAGAGAGGGAGAAAAAGAGAATCCCAAGTAGGATCCGCACTCAGCAGAGTCCAATGCAGGGCTTGATCCCTTGATTGCAAGATCACAACCTGAGCCAAAATCAAGAGTCAGACACTCAAACAACTGAGCCACCCAGGCACCCCAGGTTTCTTAGATAAGACATTTCCACCTTAAAAGGCTTTTCAGGGGGAAACTTTTTGAATTTAATCAAGTCTACAGTTATTTATTTAAAGAAGAAAATCAATAACCCAAAAGAAATATGGAAAAGAGAGACATGTTAAATAATTTTATAATTATGTAATGTACAACATGTAGACTGTGTGGAATTAGAGAACAAATAACCTGAATTCCTCACCAAAATCTTTCAAGGTAAAAAAAAAAAAAAAAAAAAAAAAGACACATGGAGGAGGAAACATTTGCATTTGCATTTTAGGAACTGTTTAGATTTTGTTGTCCTATTTGTTACTTCTAATGTACTTTTAATGTATTTGTTACTTTTAATGTTACCTTTCCACATTAATCAACTCTTAATCTATCTTCACTCCCCAAATTAGGCAGATGCATTTCCCCTGGGTAAATACCAGTAGGGACAATAAAATATGACCTTGCGTTACGTAACGGTGTCTTAGATAAGACACCACCATTAATAATGATGGCATCTCCACCACCACCACCACCTTCAGAATAGTATTCAACCGAAAGATACTGGGCAATTTCAATTCAATTCACTTATAATTCAAATTCAATTCACTTTACATCAAGGACTACCTGGTTCACCAGTTGTTTGGCGTATTTATACATTGCATAAATGTCACTTCTTCACACATTTTGGCATTAAAAAAAGGTCATATTATTTTCCTTAAATCTACTTAGGTCCACCCTGAATCTTCATTTGGTAAGCCTGTGGACAGTTCCAAGTACCCCAAACTACCCTTTTTGGCACAAATAGTTTTGGTACAAAAGTAACATTGATCTTAAACAGAAGGAAATTTTCAAGGGGGTTTCAGGGTTTATTAGTTACTGTTATTAAGCCAGGTGTTCATATTCCCATGAACACTTGGAATGCACAGGTTAAGGTACAACCAAGCCATGTACCCTAACCATGGGTCCCACTTCCTATACTTCACAGCTTCTGTCATTTCCGAATGATGTCCCTAAACTACAGACTACCAACTATTCCCCTCTTTGGTGGAATATCCACTATCTGCATTTCTCATCTCAAAGCCTATGTCTGTCTATCCTCACTCCCTGTCTACTATCCAGGACCCCTAGAAATGTCTTCCTAATTTTTTAAGTGAAAATAGTAAACTAATGTATTGAGGCTACAAAATTACTGAAACTTGGGACCAAAAAAGACTAGCTACCTTCTTGGAATCGAAGAAGAAAAAATGCATAGAATCAAACAAATAGCTCTTAATCTTTTTGGCAAATTAGCATTGCAATAAATGAGCCTAGTACATAGCCAATGCACCTCTCCTAAATTCACAACAGTGCTGCGGGAAATAATAGTTCTTATGGATTCACCTAAGGAAATTTTAACTGATTTACTTCTATCCCTAGAATGGAGAGTTTGAAAGTTTAATCTTAGAATTCAGAATCATGGAACTACCACTCTCCTTGAGAGATTCACTTTATGTTTTTAAGACTTAACTTTACTTCTCAAAAATGGTTAATGATTAGTACTCATAATTTTATTGAGAGCAATAAATATAAATGATGTATGGATCATGTTATGAATTTGTCACATTAACACTTACTAAGTGAAGCACAAGTTGCCAAATGGTGAGCCAAAGTTCAGCAACAGACCACAAGAGAAACTGAAGTAGAAAAGTTTATTATCCTAAGGTCCTGGAGGAAGTATCCAGAATGGCTAGAAAAGCCATATAGGGAGGTCAAGTGCAGACAGCGGGAGAGTTATTGGACCTGGGACACAGCCATTGTCCTTTGTTAGGAGGCAGAGGAGACTGTTGACCACAGCCTTACTGATAACAGGGCTGTTAAGGAAATCATACCAAGAACTTACATTTGCCTTTGACTCTCTAGCTGCTGTCCAGGGCATACACTTGCATGAAGGGCCAGTGTCATGTTAAAGTTCTTGCAGGCCACTTGGCTAAACAAAATCAATGTGGAAGTAGTAGTACCATGGATTAGCTTAGTTAAAGTCTCTACAGACCCAAATTATATATGTATAATTAACACATGAATAATATATACACACACAAACACATATATTTATGGTATGCACACAAATATGATATATATGTGATATATCTGACTATGTATTATGTATGATATACATATTCTATATTACATCATATATTCTATATAATCATGCATAACATATAAAATATATATAATAGAATATATCATATATATATGTTACACACACATGATGTCAATTAAGAGTCTACTGCTAGGAGGCAGTTTGGTATAGGCCTCTTGCATTCTTATATATCTTGAGTTTACAAAAATCACAAGACTTTGATTATCCTTTACCAGACCACTTCTCAGCATTTTTTATCCAGCTGGGAGTTTTAAGAAGTGAAGAAATGCCTTGCAAGAATGCTTCAAACAGTCTGTATGCACCTAGTTATTTCACAGAGAGATAACAGACTTTCTACTTAGCATGTAAGTAGTAGATTCCCTAATCCACATTCACATGGCACATTCCACTGCACCTGTAGGCTCCACCTGGCCCATGGGCTTCGCCATGAGATTTAAGGTGCAGAAACCCAGTAGGACAATGCTAACAATCTTGCCCCTGTTTTTGCTGTAATTCAGTCCTTTATCTCTGACCCAAGAGTCTTGTGTCTTTTGCCAACACCCATGGATCTGCGACAGGCTTCTTTGGTTAGCTTATAGAGTTATTTTGATTGGAGTTCTAGCTCTCCTCCATCTGTCAAACTCATTAAAATAAGATAAAATCCCCCAAAAACGATACCATAGTTCCCTGGAAAAGATTAACTAGAGATGCTGAAAGTTGAAGAGAGAAAAAAGCTACAACCAAGCAATATTATATATTCACTTGATTAAAAAAAATTTTAACCTATTTAATTGGCAAAAAAAATTGTTTTTTATTTCATCATCTTGCTAATTTCGAACCTTATAGGAAAAAGGAAATAAATTTACATATAACTAACAACAAAATAAGGTAAACATTGACTTGAATTAGTATAAGGTTTTCTTGTAAGCATAGTTATATAAAAAGCAGATATTTTATTATTGCTTTGAAATTTCTCTAAGGCATTATACACTGCCAGAATGTGTATAAGTGATTCTCTTAAATTTTTTTTATCTTGTTGCATCTTATTATGTACATGCTGTATGAGTGTGATTTAGTAAGATACATACAAAAAACCATTTCAACTGAGAAATCGGGTTGTAGATAATCCATCTAACATTCAAAAAAATTTAAAGAGAAATAAATTAGTTCCTTTTCCATATAATTCTTCATAAAATGTAAATAATGATTTATGATAACTCATGCTATACCTAGGTACCCTTGAACCTTGTTATTCCCCTTGTAAATGGTGGTAGTCAACATATTAGTCTCCTAGGGCTGCCATTCCAGAGTACCACAGACTGGGGGTTTAAATAACAGAAATTTATTTTCTTACAGTCCTGGAGGCTAGAAGTCCACCATCAAGGTGTTGAGAGGATTAGTTTCTTCTGAGGGCTCTTTCCTTGTCTTATGAGTGGTCATCTTGTGTTTTCACAAGGTCTTCCCTCTGTACTTGTCTGTGTCCTAACTGCCTCTTGTTAATAGGATGGAAGTCCTATTGCATTAGAACTCACATGAATGACCTCATTTTAACTTAATTACCTCTTTAAAGACACTCTCTCCAAATACAGTTACATTCTGAGGTCCACAAGGTTAGGAATTCAGCCTATGAATTTAGAGGGGACACAATTTAACCCATTACAGGTAGATTATCATAGTGTATGTAAAACATCTAGTAAAAAGCTCAAATGTAATTATAATATAATAATAGCCATTGTTATAGTTACAACCCTGTGGAAAGCATTAATTTTTAAAAAACTACTTATGATGAATTTTTGTATCTTGGCCAAAGGCAAAGTAACTTGCCATATTCATAAAAGAGAATAAAATATTATGAATCAAATTTCTTCTTGTACCTATTAGCAAGGTTAGTCTTTTGTATTTAAGCAGTTTCTTTGGATCACAAGAGTTTCTCAACATAAAATATTTGTTGAACTCAAGTCTAGTATATAAACTGCAAATATCTTATAACATTGACCATCAAAAATACTTCAAATAAAAGACAATTCTACTTAAAACTGGTTTGTATGATAGTTAAAATGTTGTAAAACTGAAACCCATATCTATTGATGTAAATATCCTTAATATCTATGTCATGACATGACATTTTTAAGTCTTTTTTGTTGTTGTGATGTATATTGGCATTAAAACTGATTGGGATTTAAAACTAGAGTTGATATTATCGTTTGCAGCATAAGACCCAATATAAATCTTATATTTTCCATAAAGTCATATAGCATTTATATTTTCTTTATAGCCATATTAACTATACTATATATTTCTCCAAGGTAAATATATGTATCTATTATAGTTGATATTATATTCTACATATTTACCAAAATTATATCCATATATTTATTTATTATTATCAATGTACATCATAATTATTTATATATTTATTCATTCATTTTCAGGATGTCTATTTTTATAATCTGCTATGATAGGATTAGGTATGATCAGATTTTGATTATTGTTTGTTTCATGTATTTGTTCACAAGTTTCTCTCATTTAAACGCTCTATAAGGGAAAGAATTATTTCTAATGCTTTTTTACCTTTCTGGAAAGTGGTACTCTTATGCTTATACAGATCTTGTTATGGACAGAGTGTTTGTGTCCCCCTAAAATTCATAGGTTGAAGCCTGGATTCCCAAAAGACTGGGATTTTTGGAGATAATTCAATTTAGATTAGGTCATGAGGGTAAGGCTGTCATGATGGATTACTGTCCTTATAATGCACTAGGGAGCCTTCTCATTCACTTCACATGCACACAAAGAAGAGTTTATAAGAGCACACAGCAAAGTGGCAGCCACCTACAAAGCAAGAAAAGAGGTCTCAGAAATGAAACCTAGCTTCCTGGCACCTTGATCTTGGACTGCTCAGCCTCCAGAGCTGTGAGAAATCAATCCCTATTGTTGAAGTCACTTCGTCTATGGTGTATGGTTATGTTTAAGATAGGCTTTTCTTTTAGTACATTTATTCAGGATTACAGATTCTATAAAGTGAAAGATCATTTCTAATACTTCTTTAACATCCTGGAATAGTTGTGTGCTTCTCCTTATTTAATTGAATCATATCTTGGAATATTCACTACCAGAAGTCAAAAACAACAGTGATTTGCAAACATCAAAATAGCTTGAGATTTGATTCACTGGAGAACTGCTTTCACGGTCAGTATTTCTTATGACTAATTTAATCAAAGAGAACATACTATTTGGCAAGGAATCAATTAGTATAATGGTTTTTAGATGGCAAGGCCTCATAGCCTAGATTTGTTATATCTTATTGCACATTTATTAAAGGTGTCTTATCATTCAAAATGACTTGTTTGGTAATTTTGAAGAGAAATGTCATGGCCAGGGTCAAAGATTTTATTTTGTATATTTCAGCACTGACTCTGGGAAATGGCTTGAATACTAAATGTCACTTGTACCTGAGGGATTCAGCACATTGGCAAATTATTCAATTTAAAATCAAGACTCTCTCTCTCTAGCCTCTGTCTGTATTGGGTCAAGTGTATTTATGACCACCTCCAGAGAGATTTAGACTACTTTTGAATATATACCACTAGCATCTCAGATATTATCTAGACTTGCCTTCATCTCTATTGAGACTCTGTTTTATTTTCATTCTTTCTTTACTGCTATCATTATTTGAGTTTCTTCTGAGTTTTACTTGAGGTATCTTAGTTTCTTTTATAGTATATTTAAATCCACTTAAATCTATGAAATCCCTTTAACTTTTATTTCCCCATTTAGCCCTTGTTTTTGTATAGAAAAAAAATTCTCTACAAAAATAACTTCTTCCAAGCTCTTTTGGGATTATGGTACAGAACCTGGTGTCATTGTCTCTTACTAAAAACAAACAGCAACCTTAAGTATGAAACCTGCCTTTCATGGAAATTATTCCCTCATATGTAAGTAACCAATCTGAAATCACAATGGTTCCCGAGAGGAATCACCCTGGAGCCTGTAGCAAGCCTCATAACTGTAAATTTCATCTGTATAGCTTTTCCTCTTTTGACGCTGAATGCAGTATGGAATTTAGGGCAGCATATCTAGTACTGCTTACCTAGATTGGAAACTAATACTTAATATAACTCCTGAATCCAGCCCACTTGCTTTATACAAACAGCAAATACACTGAATGCACATGCATCATGGAAAGTCAAGCTGCAGCTGTTGCACCTGTGGGTGCCCAGCTATGCAATCCTTATAAGGCTGTAACTTTGATTAGGCCAGATACAGTGATGCAAATGTACCAAGGCCAGAAAGTTTGTAGATCAAGGTCAATCTGGAGCTGTTTTGTACTCTCACACCAAGCATGAAGCCTATCTATCGGCCATTCTTTTTGGATCAAGAATGATGCCAACGGACTGGCTGAGAGCTGCATTGTTTACTTAAGGATGGTGAGTGGAGGGCCGCCTGGGTGGCTCAGTGGGTTAAGCATCTGACTTCAGCTCAGGCCATGATCTCATGGTTTGAGTTGAAGCTCCACATCAAGCTCCATGTCGGGCATCAAAGACCCCGGATGCTGTCTCTCTGTCTCTCAAAAATAAATAAGCATTCAAAAAATTAAAAAAAAAAGAATGGTGAGTGGAGATCTCTCTAATAAAGTGACAATCGGAGAAGAAATCCATAACAAATTTAACAAATCCCACAGAAGAAAATAAATAACATGCAAATAATAGGTAATGATTACTTGATCCAGGAAAATGACCTAATTAAATAAACATCATTCAAAGTTTTTTACTTCAATAATTAAAACTTTAAGATTTTCAATTAAGAAATAACTCACGCTTTATCACATTGCTCTCCTACTTCATGGCACACATTTTCTTTGCCTTCTGAAGTATAGTATTAATGCCATATTGCTCATGCATGCAACAATAAAAAAATGCTTTAAAAAAGGGGGAGAAACACTTTAGGTGAGTGTTCCATTATACATATATATTTTTAGATTTGACCTAGAGTGTTGGCTTTAAAAATAAGAGAATACACTTGACTTCTTGTGAAAAATGTGAGGGGTGAAGTAGCTGGTGAAACCAGGTAGGAACACAGTACACATGATGGATGTGGTTTATTTTTGTTTTTATTTTTGGTGGCCAAAACCTTGGAAGCATGAGGCAGAAAGGAAATGAAAAGTAAAAATCTAGAAATGGGTTTAACTTTAGAATTCAAATTTAGAATTGGAAAAAAAAGAAGGAACTATTTATTCTCCAAATATCCAAAAGCAATTTTACAAGTGATGGAAAAGTTTTTAGCCTGTGATTAAAACTTCACAGGGAACTTATTGAATCGGTTTCACAAATTAGATGAAGTATAACCAGCACTTACGTGCACAATTTTAACTCTTAGAGTAATTTTGTGAACTAGGTATTATTTCGGTTTTGCAATAGAAAAAATTGGCTAAAAGAACTTCAAAGCTCACTTGGATAATAAGGATGGAGCTTGGGTTACAATCTTCTACACCTTATTACAAGGCTTATAATATATCCATTGGATCTCGTTACTTTCTTTAGAAGTCAACTATGCTAATTTGTGAGTGAAGCAAATGGTAGCCCAATTAGTTATATGGATAAAAGGAAGGCAGAGATTGGCTATCGTGACTTTTATTTCAAGACTCCTGTTAAACCAAGGCTTTGTTTATGATAATAGATTGAGGATCAAGTTTAAGAGAGAAAATTAGAAGTTTAATATAAAATATTTGGGTTCGGTAGGGCCTGCAATGAAGAACCCAGATGTTAGAGTTCTATGAACATGAGTTTAGTTTTATATCTATAAAACGAAAAATAATACTTTGCCTGTAGGATTTTGATAGACATAAGTGATAATGCCTAAGTACTTGGGAAGATGTCTGTCTCATGCTAAGAGATCACTATATATATGATAGTTCCCATTTTCACATCTTTTTGCACCCTGCTCTTTGGACTGAATGCAGGCCAAATGGTTTCTGTGCACGTAGGAAGTAGAAGTAATCAGATAAAGCTAATAAGAGTCAGTCAGTTCAACTAGGTAACAGCAAGACAGGGGACAGAAATGGCTGCATTTTTCTACTAAAAGTAAGTCAGGCTGTGATGTTAAAAAACATAATACCAAATACGACATTTAAGACAGAAAATCTGGGGGCACCTGGGTGGCTCAGTCGGTTAAGCGTCCAAGTTTGACTCAGGTCACGATCTCCCTGTTGAGGAGTTTGAGCCTCACATTGTGCTCTGTGCTGACTGCTTGGAGCTTGGAGGCTCCTTTGGATTCTCTGTCTCTCCCTCTCTGTTCCTCTTCTGTTTGCTTGTGCTGTCTCTCTCTCTCAAAAATAAAGATTACAAAAAATTTACTGAACTCGGCCATGGCCACACATGACTATCATACGTACCTCCCAACATTAGAAGAAAAGAGGTATGCCATCCAGAAAAATGCGGCATAATTCTGATTCTTGTGCTTCCCAATCAGCTTCCCATGAAAATGGACCAGGAGCCACCCCACAGTAACAAGCCTGTGTTCTGGTACACGGGTATGTTACTTCTCATAGGTCGTTTTACATCCTCCATCACTGTAGTTTGTGTGTTGCCATCGCCAATATTCCTACAGGATCACCCCAAACGTCTCTGGCCTCAATTTTAGATGTATAAATTAGCACTCATGAACCTTTTAAATTTTCATAGGAATGTCTGAGAAACGTTTAAAAATCCTGTGCTGGCTACTAAGCTCTTGATTCTGAGCTACAAATAAATCCACCTTTCCAAACTCCACTGAGGCTGCTGAAAACTGCAAATCACATTTAGCTTTCTATGGTCTCACTAGGCTTTGTACAAACCTTATGTGTGAAAAAGAGTTCATATAGCAGGCTGGGGACTGCTCTTCTTGGAAAGTCTTGCTTGCAAGGTTGGCCCCTGGCCGATGTGCGGGAACGTATATTTTTTATTGGTTCCCACTCTTCCCTTGTAAGAATGGTTCATTGTGTGGCTAAACACTGGTTTATAGGCAGTCCTGCTTTTCCTCTGGGGGGGGAGGGGTGGGTGCTGGGTGCTGGAATTCTTGTGTGTGATAGGTAGAGAGTGCCTGTGTCCCCACCCCCAATAAAACCCTCCATTACTGAATTTCTTTTTTTTTTTTTTAGAAACTATTTTCCTCATTATTTTTATTTCATTGTATCTTAGTTCTTTTGTTTTTTGTTTTTTGGGTTTTTTTTACAAATAGTTTATTGTCAAGTTGGTTTCCATATAACACCCAATGCTCATCTCCACAAGTGCCCCTCTCCATTACTGAATTTCTAATGAGATTCTCTGATCAATAAAAATCCACCCATGTCGCCACTGTTCCCTAATGAGGGAGCTAGAGGCATTCTGTCTGATGCCACTGGAAGAGGACCTCTGGAAGCTCGTCAGATTTCCTCCAGACTTGACCCTTGAATCTCCTTTTGCTGATTTTTCTATCATTTTGCTGTAATAAATCATAGCCATAGCCATAAATATGAGTGTATGTTGAATCCTGTGAGTCCTCTCAAAAACCTGGGGCAGGTCATGAGGACCCTTAACACACCTTAGTGATGTGGGAAATAAAGGCAGAAGGAAATTGCAGATAAAATTAAATTTCCTGATAACCCACAGCCTGTCGACAAATAACTTGAGGCAGGTAGAGTAGAACATTCTTCCAGGAACTCCTATTGTCTTAATGTTAATACTTTGCTAGAGGGAAGAACAATCTTAGCTTGACAATACTAGACCTCCCGTTTCCCATGAGTATTCCTTAGCATTTGAAAATCCCTTTGGAACTTTCCCCTTGACTTTATCTCCCCCAACTCTCTTCATGGGCCTGGAGCAGTTCTTCCCGCCCTGTTTTAGGAAAATCACTTTTTTTTGCACCAAAGATGTCTCAAGAATTCTTTCTGGGCCATTGGCTCTGAATCCCCATCATTCCAGAAACTCATCGCTTAGTATCTTTTCAACCGCCCACACTTTCTAATGGTTTTCTATATCTAGGTAATAATTCTTTGTATTCAATTTTCTCTGTTAGAATAACTGGTGTAGATGAAGCTCTAACCTAAAACTTCTCTATAGCAGGGATTTTCATAGTGTACCTTTTACCCAGATCCGTAAAATTACCTGGATACAGTCACGTATATACTCACACACACACTAGAGGTGTTGAATTGGGAACTAGAAGTACAAGGACAGGGAATTGGGAATCTGAAGAAGATGATAATTTAAAATAAATTTGGAGAACATTTCTCAGTGGTATGAAATAAGTTTATTCTTTCCTGAATACCTGAAAAAAGTATTTATAGTACATCATATACTCTTGCCTTCATGGAGTCAATCTACTTCTTTTATATGAGCAGGCCGTTTGCAGTAGTCAGCATATCTGTGGACACTTAATACCTATGGGTACTTAATACCTTGGCAAATTGCTTTATAACCATATCATTAGTTATTCATAGCATCTGTAAGTAATATCTACTTTGGGTTTATTCCAAAGTCTTTGATAAGGTCGATAAGAAGTTAAATTGCGAAAATGTACACGGGCATAATAAAAGGTTTTACTCCCTTCTTTAAACTAACATTTTATTTTATTTTAAGTAGCAGGGACATTGTTGAAAAATTTCTAGGAGGCCCACAAGAAAATGACATGTACAATGAAGTTATACTAAAATGTCTCTAAATATTTTCTATGGAGTTAATCTTTTTAGCAGTAAATTGGCAGAACAAGAATAAAGACTGTAAAATTAAAAACATGACATGCAAATGAGACATAGAGGTGTTAAGTATAAAAGCACAATGTAATCCTCTTCTCTCTGGTGAATATATAAACATATGACTCTCACCTTTTCTCCTTCCTACACTATCATCTTGGGCCGTCATCTATGATGTGATAATTTACAGAGTGAAAAATGAATAAGCTGGCCACGGGTCATAAAATCGTGCTTAAGTTTCCAAAGGTAGTAGGGCAGTTAGTGACCTCATTATTCCATCCTGACTTTTAAAGCAACACTTTGAACAAATAGAGCAATTCAAAGTCACTCTCCAAGAATTGGAGATTAAACTAGATGGCCCAAGATCTTTGACTGGAGGCATCTGCTTCAGATCAGGTTTCTTGCCAGAGCAGAGATACCTAGGCATTGCACTGGATTCAGATTTGTTCTTATAAATGCTCTAGGACTCTCCTTGCACATTGTAGTCATTAAACACCATCACAGGGTACTTAGAACAAGACACCAGACAGTGCATACTCCTTTGTATTTTTGGAATTAATCTGGGAAAAAGACAATGATAACAACGGGCACCATTCCGTTCCCTGATCACCATATGGTATTGCTACGTGATACCTCTCCTACTTTTGACTTGCCACTGCTCCTGTGTGAAGTGAAGAAGATAATTCCGCTTATATTTCATATTAGAAAACTTGGCCCTTTTTAAAGTATATGGCAGGTCTTTTCCAACATTGAACCAAGTATTAATGGAAAGAAAAGATATAAACACATACAAAGAGATTAGGTTATAGAGGAGAGATTCTTTTTGGTTTCCCTCGAAATGTTCTGATATCTTCCATTTGCCTCTGGACTTAACACTTGAGGATACAGACTTGGTTTCTCAAAAAGACAACCTTTGTGTTGCCTCATTTTTTTTCTTAATGGGGCAACTGGTCACATTTTGAATGGGATGATTATTTGTGTTTGCCACATCGCAGGATATTAAGCACCTCTGGCTATTGTCTACTAAAAAACTACAATTTTTTGTAGTTTTTCCTCCTCTATTATTTTGGCTACCAAATACACCACACACTGATGATGTAAGACATGTGCTCCACTTGAAAACCACTATACTTGAATTTTATTCTATAATAATTTAAGTATAATTTCAGTTATATAATTTAAGAGTCAAGAGGACATCGTTCAAAAATATATTGTATCTTTTTGCTGTCTGAAGGATTTCTTTTCTTTGTTAACACCTAATTCCTTCACTTCTTTTCTGGACTAGCATCTCAACTTTGTCACATTCATGGTAACATGATTTCTAGAATAGATGAGCTTTTTCTTGGAGACTAAAAGCTTCATGTCAGTTTCCTGAGAAGGGAACTTTTGTATTCTTTGTCTTGCAGAGCTGTTCTTTACAACTTAACTACCCACTAAATTCCAATTTCCTGTCTGAGACAAGCCTTCAGTTCTCTACTAATTTGCCAAGCACAGATGAGTAGCAGGGCCTGAGTCATCAAGGAATTTCCAGTTTGGTTACCAGAGTTAACCACTTTCAAGGCAGTCTTTTATGAATCATTTAGATTTTGACTTTCCTTTCTCTACTCCATCAGATGTTCCTTCTCAATCATGTCACCTTGGTTTTATAACAAAAATCCGCATCATGCTTTCAATGACTGTAATGACCACTTTTACCTAAAATAAGGATTGTTTCTTTACACATGGACAAAGAGAAGACTTCTCAGAAAGCAGTTATGTGTCTGAAAGCTTGAGCATGAACCATTTACTTTAATGTGAGGTTGTGGACATGTCCTTTCGTTTCTCTGTGTCTTTACTTTAAATGAAAGGCAGGGCCAGGTAGTCTCTAAAACATCTAGTAATGCTGTGAGTCTCGACTAAATGCCAAAGGAAGTTGAGCACTTTTTGTCTGTGAAGTAAAAACAAGTGACACTTGTATTTTAAACTCTAAGATACAGTGTGAACTTAGATACATGTAGTTCCTGAGTAGTCATTGAGTTATGATGACCGGTTTAAGGTATATCAGAGAATTAATGTAAAATGGTGCTGATATGGCTTCTAAACTATACTTTTAGAAGATTCTGTGGATTTTGATTTTTTCATTGTACTTGGTACAACCTCATTTTGCTATTGTCCAAGCTCCAGTGTTTATGCAAGCTAGACAAATACCTAAGTGACTTCAGGATGAAGCCTTCTTACAGGAAGGCCAAGCAGACCGTGCCAATCTGTTTATAACTTAAATCAATTGCTGAATAGGACAGAAAAAAGATGAGAAAAATCAAATGCAAATTAGTTACATATTCAATGTTTCAAATCAGGATCCTTAACCAGTTGGGTTTAAAATGATAAAGTTATTCATATTTGTGAATATTTTTTAAGTTTATTTATTATGAGAAAGAGAGAGAGAGAGAGAGAGCATGCATGGGGTAGAGGAAGATAGATAGGAGGAAAGAGAGAATCGGAGGCAGGCTATGTGCTGTCAGCACAGAGCTTGACCCAGAGCTCAATCCCACAAAATGCAAGATCATGACTTGAGCAGAAATCAAGAGTGGGATGCTCAACTGACCGAGTCACTTATGTGCCTCTGAATATTTTCAACTTTTTTGCTTTCAAGTAGTTAAACACTTAATATGTAGTTTAGTATGTATCTGAGGGCAGATTTAGAAAATCTCAGAGAAGTGTAGGTATAATAAATAATAAGCTAAAATATTTAGGGCTATAGAGATATATCCATAAATAGGTTCGAGACCATACATTTAGTGACACACGCAATTGTGACTCTATTATCACATCAAATCCATCCTTCCTATTTGATCGTGAAATCCATACTTTTTAAGTTCTATAAATATCAGTTTTGTTCTTGAAATATTTCTTTAAAAGATATTTTTACTAAAAAATGAAAGGAAAAGAAGGAATCCAATTAAAATAAAATTTGACAAGTCAAACATTCAGATCTCTTATAATGGTTAGGAAGTATAGGAGACCCATTTTTTAAATTTTTTTTTAAAAATGTTTTTATTTATTTCTGAGTGAGAGAGAGAGACAGCGCAAGTAGGGGAGGGTCAGAGAGAGAGAGGTACAGAATCTGAAACAGGCTCCAGGCTCTGAGCTTGCTGTCAGCACAGAGCCCGACCTGGGGCTCAAACCCACTAACCTTGAGATCATGACCTGAGCCAAAGCCGGACGCTTAACCGAGCCACCCAGGTGCCCCAGAGACCCATTTTTTTTTGTACGCTGATAGTATTTTAAGTGCTGATTCACTGCACCTTCGAAGATGTTGATACATCATCAGATCCTAGCTCAGACTCTGCAGTGGCCCCTCATCTTACTCAGAGTAAAACCAAAGCACTCTCAGCAGCTTCCACCACTAACATGATCTGTCTCCACAGTTGACTCTCTGCCTCAAGCACTTCTTTCCCAGACACTCACTCAATTCCAGCCATACTGGTCTCCTTGGAATCCCTCCCAACTTCACATGTGCTCTTTCTTGTCTTAGGGGATCTGCACTGGCCATTTCCTCACCCAAAACTACTTTCTCTGGCTAACTCTTTCATGCCCATTAAGCATTTGCCCAAACATTGCCTTTCCAATGAGGACTACCACTACATTTTTAATTGTAACCCATTCCATATCCCAGTTCCTTCAAATCAACAGTCAAGATGTAGCTGACCCTGTCCTATTTTTTGCTGCTTTCTCTGACATTTAATGGCTTATAAAAATGCAGTATAATTGACTTATATATTTAATTTATTGAGTGATGCTTGTCTATACCCTGATAGAATGTAAAGGACAAAAAGCAGAGTTAGTGCGATGGTCTGAATGTTTATGTCCCACCCAAATTCATATGTTGAAATTTTAATACCCAGTGTGATGGAATTTGGAGGTGGAGCCTTGGGGAACAGTTAGGTCATGAGGGTGCAGGCCTCACGAATGGGACTCATGCCGTTATAGAAACGACTCCAGTAAGCTCTCTTGGCCTTGCCACCATGTGAGGACAGGTGAGATGCTGCAGGCTACAACTTGAAAGAAGTCTCTCCCCTGGCCCTCTGGGACCCTGATCTCAGGCTTCTAGCACCCAGAACTGCGAGAAATACATTTCTATCATTTATAAGCATTCCGTTTGTAGCTTGTGTTTCTAATTTTGCTATAGCAGCCCCAAAGACTCACAGATGTTTACCTGCTCCATTCATTAATGTGTCCCAATTGCCTAAGCAATGATTTGCTCACACTAAGCACTCAATAAATAATTGATTTTTTTAAAAGAAATAACATGATTAGGTAATGATGATAAAGATGATACTTGTGGTGGTGGTGATGAACATAATGATGATAAAGTATTATTCTGTTTTCTACCCTTAGCTAAGTAGTTGTCTTTCATAATTGGCTCAAACTTCCCTCTAAAAACTATGGCACATAGATATCATAATTCTTATTTTATCAATAAAAAAAACTGCAAGTGTAGAAGTTAAGGAAGTTGTCTCAAATGTAACAGCTAATAAGCTAGAGGAATTGGGACTGGAATCTAGACCTGTCAGACTTCAAGGTCTAGGTCCTTGTCTTATACTATGTGATAATTCCTATAATAAGAATTTAGGTAAGTCAATTTCATACTTGGCTTTGACTGCTGACCAATAAAGGAAAAACATTTATTTTATATGGATAATAAATTGCATATACTGTAATATACATATATCACATGAGCTTTCATCAATCCATTTGATTTTTGGACACTGTTATTTGGCCCTTAAACTCAGGAATCATTTATCCCACTTCTACTCACTTTATAAAACTCAGAATTATTTGTTATGAATATCTTGTGGAAGTTTTATCAGCACATATGAATTATTTGCACATGAAACATGTAGAGGAAAAAACTTTATTAACTCAGGTTGCTTGATAACACAAAATCCCAAGTTAAAAAGTTATGGGAGATGAGGGAGCAATATTGTCAAAGGAAGGAACATAAACATTTAAAGATTATAAGTGACTGACAAATAAGGCAAGCAAGCAGTATAATAGTTATTATCAACAAGGAATGTATGCTGTGAAGAGTGGGGGTGGAAATTAAAAAGAAAACGTGGATAAAATTAAGTAGATAGAAAATATTCCCATTGTGAAGTACAGTATATCTACTAGTTAAGTGCATGAATTCTTAAGTTTGCTCCTTTTGAAATCGCTGATAAAAATAGTATCTACCTCAAAGAGTTGTTTAGAGAAAAACTGAGTTTATATATTTAAAATGGTTAAAAACAGATCCTAGCAAGCATAAATATTTTCTATAACCATTTTATGATTCTGATGGGCACAAATTTCTCTCTCTTTACTTTCCTATTAAGGAACTCAATTACTCATGAGTGATTTGACTTCATATCTACTTAGAAGCAGGTAGACTTGAATTCCCATTAATTTAAGATTTTGTTATCTGTCCTTTTTCTTCTCTTTTCCCTCTGTAGTATTTGGGAATAGATGGAAACATATAACATCATGATAGAGGAAATAGTCTGTTACCTGAACACTGCATGTGTTAACATCCAATGGAAATATCTAAGGTCTCACAGTGGTTACCGTATCTCGTACTCACATCCCCTTCCTGAAAACCTCAGATTCTTTTAAGTTACCAGTTCTCAGCACACCTGTGTTCACCATAGAACCTACAGAAATAACTGAGTGTACTGCATGCCATGTGCAGGAAATGGGGACTGCAGAGCATTAATCTGGGCTCTTTCTCTGCCTAATCACACAATATCACTATTTCTACTCTAATAGGGCCACCTTTTATGGTCCTGGAGCACACTGTTTGGTGACTTCCTCTAGAAAGCTCCAAATTATGAGCAGTGCACAAGCCTCGTCTGCCTTCATATTTCCCCTCAATGTGTGGATTCTACTGCCGCATTCTGCCACTCTTGGCCAAAGCCCAGGTAATGATGCTTTTGCTGGGTTGGCTGGGGAGACACTGAGCCCTGAGGCATCCACCCATTCCAAACCAAAGATGTTGCCAGAGGCTCTGGGTCTCATCACAAGAAACAATTCAAGGACAGACAGGACATAGCATATGACAACACAAGCTGGAGAGTTTCTTAGAGTGAAAGTACGTTCTCCAGATGTGAGAGTGGGTGAGCTCAAGAGAGAGTTGCATGCCCTGGGACTTGGTTTTCTGTATTTTATTGAGAGTTGTTAACTAGTGAATGGAATGTTCATTACCAAAAGTGGGGATTTCTTGGAAGGAGGAAGGGGTCATGCCTTCTCTTCTTTATTTAGTCAGAGACTTCCTGTCATGGCACCAGCTGCCATCTTGGGCCTATCTGGTTTGACCCAGCTTCTTGTGGAGTGCTCCTAGGACTGGCCTCTGACCTTCCCAGCAGCTGGCCATGACTTCCTTGTTGATGGCTTCCAGGTATCTTATTAGAATCTAACTAAATGCCTCTGATAATGTTGATGAGGCCTACCCCCAGAGAGCCAGGCAGCACTTGACACCTAGTTCCATTCCATTCAAATCTCCCAGGGAGCGCTTTTCTTTCTCTTAGGTGGGGATAACTTCTTTACATTGTATCTTGTATCTTCTATGTCCTGTAGCTAATAATTAAAATTAATCAAAAAAATTCTCAAGGAACTGAATCAGATTTAGATTTTGACATTTCTTAAGAAAAATATGAATCTACAAGTCTCTTCTGTTTAAGTCATGAGTTGAACATTGACCCTTCTGTTCAGCCTTTCTAATAGAAAATATCAGGTGACAGGAATTATCGGGAATCAAAACACATAGGATATTAGTTCAAAAATGATTTAACTCTTTGCAAGAGTAAGAAAGGGGAAGGAAACATATTTACTCAGCATCTATTACTATTTCTCAGAGTATTAAAATTCGAATGGAATATTTAACATTTATCAAATGAATCATAAAGTAAACAAATTATTTTTATGTTAAAACATTGTATTATATTTAAACAGCTGTTGTTCATATTTAAATAACAATTCTAGGCTTGAATGGATTCTTGTTCTGGTTCCGCTGCTCTCTTCTCCTTCACATTTTGTGACTCATTAACAGTCACATGTCAATCTCTATTCCCAGGAGTATTCTCTCATTGACTATTTGTCTCCATGTGACTTTTGTTTCGGATTACCATCTCTGCCAAACTACCATGAAAGGAAATTCATTTACTCCTTTTCTCCCAATGGCTTTAATAAACATCTTTTTTAAAGCTTTAATTTTCCTCATCTTCCTATATATTGAACTTCTTCATACTGTATAAATTATACAATCTATTCTTTATCTCTACCTTTTAGATAATACAATAGATAAATAGAGCCATGCTATCTTTATATAGAAGTACCTCTAGATATCCGAAATAAATATATTTCTTCAAAAAAATAAAACATAATGATGTTTGTCAAAGATTTAACTTTTCCTGTTTTTAATTTTCTTTTCTTACTTCCCAGGAGTATAGGTGTGATGTGGAACACCAAACTCGTAACAAAAAAATAACAGCCTACTTTTTTGAATGCTTAGGACCTATATGGAACTCCAATTATTTATTATAAAAATGTATGATTAGAACTCTTTGTCCTGTTGTGCCCGAATCGTGAGTCCCCAGAGACCTCCAAGGAGCGGACACCGATGCAAGTACATAAAGGTCTTTATTACAAGCTCGAGCAGGGGCTCACCCGTCAACTGGCGCAGTGGCAGCAGGGTGAAGCCCTGAACAATAGTGAGCAGGGTTTTTATGGGGTAAGGGATGGGGGTGTTACAGTGTACATGTCGTACATATAGCATCATCACATAAGAACCAATCATAATTGTACAGTACCCATGGTAACAGTTCGACCATTAAGTATCTCTGAGGTGTCCGTTACTTTTGGCGGGACCCAATCATGACCTTTGAGAATCCTTTGAAAATGACCAATTATGAGGTCATGTAGGGTTTAGGCAAGCGGTGAGTGATTAGCTAGTTTGTACAAAGTAACTACCTTCAGTTCCCAGCCCTGACTCAGACCACAGGAATGTTACACATTTCTTTTGATTGGCTGATCTGAGGGTGGTCCGAGGGTGGCTTCAGCTGAAGCTTTTCCTGGAACTGGGGCTACGTGCAGCCGAGGTTGCTCTTAATGGAGGACTTAATTTCCGGCTCTTCAGTCCTAACGTCGGAAAGACTTTGTCCAAAGGCTTTCTCATTTAACACAGTCAAAATGTTTCAGAAATTCTCCAGTATCATATCTGCTCTTAGTTAGCCAATCCATATGGAAATCCATACCTTTATTTGCCTTTAAAGCTCCAAATCTTATAATTCCTCAACGTTATTTAGCACATTTCTAAACATTGTAATGATTAATTTTATGTGTCAACTTGACTGAGCCACAAGGTACCCAGGTATTTGGTTAACCATTATTCTGGGTGTTTTGTGAGTGTGTTTCTGAATGAGATTAGCATTTGAACCAATCGAGCCAGCAAAACAGATTGTCTTCTTTAATATGAGTGCCATCTATCCAATCCGCTGAAGGCCTAAACAGAACAAAAAGACAGACTAAGGGAGAATATGCTTTAAGTACTTGTCACTAAGTTGAGATATTTTTTTTTTCCAACCTTTGGATTTGAACTGAGTTGAACTGAAACTAATTAATCAGCTCTTCTTCTTCTCAGACCTTTGGATTTGCAGTGAAACTGACCATCAGCTCCTGAGACTCCAACTTGCCAAATGAAGATCTTGGGACTTCCAGCCACCATAACTGCACAAGACACATATTGAACCACAGGATTCAGTATTCTTTTTCTCTCTACTCTAATTAACTCGAGGGTTATGGAACACTTCTAGAATCTGCTGCTGCTGCATTAATGTACATCACTTGCAGCATTTTAAAGATATGTATGCTTTAATAATATTAAGAGTTTACAGATAAGGCAGGACTAGATTAAAATCTGAAGGTATGGGGATGACTATAATAAAATTTTTAGTAAGTGTAGAGACTGCATTTAGGCAACAGATTTGAGCGATGGAATGTAGGAAGGGCCCACGACAATTTTTGGCTAAATACAGACAGGATCATCAGGCGACCCATGTCAAAATACGCATTGGCCCTAACTAACCAATATGCTACTCACAAGGAGTCACAGATACCAAAAAAGGCAAAATTCTTTAAGTCATCAAACCTCCTCACCTCTATTAATTTTGAAATATTTTAACGTTTTTATTGATTTTTGAGAGACAGAAAGAGACAGGGAACAAGTAGGGAAGGGACAGAAAGAGAGGGAGACATAGGATCTGAAGCAGACTCTAGGCTCTGAGCTGTCAGCACAGAACCCTACATGGGGCTTGAACCCACAGACTCCGAGATCATGACCTGAGCCAAAGTTGGACCCTCAACTGACTGAGCCATCCAGGCGCCCTCATTTTTTAGTTGTAAACAGTCTCTCCTTCGTTGTCCTGCCCCTGCTCCCTTGTGGTTTATTCAATACACTTCTGTCTCTTTTGTTCTGCCTCAGGTGAATCCTTTCACTGCCTCTGCCACCAAATTCCAGCAGATTTTTGCCTATTTGGGGTCACCACCTGACTGAAGAGACAGCACAGTAAGGATTGTCTAAAACTAATTGGGAAGAGAGAATGGATACGTTTGGAGCAGGAGAACTTGCTCCATGTGAGAACGTGTGAGAACGTGAGAACATGTACTGCCAAGGGGAAATCTAGGAACACTTGTTGCCTACACGTGGAAGAGAAAGATCATAGAGACAAGAAGAGAAGGTATTTGTTCCTTTGCATTTTACAAAAGCTTCTCCGCCTCACACATATTTCCTAGGACCTCCCAGTGACAGTTATCTTCCATAACCTGATAATTTCATCCCATTATATTAAATTTTTCAGTGGTCCATCAGATATCTAATGATAATATATCCCTTCATAATGTGATTATCTAGCTCCAGAGGCCTAGGTAATCATTTCTAGAGAAACACGAAAATTCAAGGATACTTATTATGTAGACAAATCTATTTACTAGTTTACTATTGACTAGTAAATAACTGGGATACTTGAGTGGCATCTGACTTTTGATTTAGGCTCAAGTCTGACTTTTGATTTCCGCTTGAATCATGATTCAAGGGATGGTCATGATCTCAGGGTTGTGGGATCAAGCCCTACATCCTGAGCATGGAACCTGCTTAAGATTGTGTTTCTCTCTCTCTCTTTCTCACTTGCTCTCTCTTTCTCTCTCCACCCCCTCAGCCTCTCCCTACCTCTTGCACACTGACTCTAAAAGAAAAAAAGAAAAATAAAAAAAGTAAGGAAATGGTTGTGAGCATTATAACTAAAGAAAGAAACTGAGAACTTGAGAATCATATGAAGATACACGGGAACTGCCAGTGGTGAGTAGATACTTTACTTAGAGACACAATTGCCCTTCCTGAGATAAATAAGTGTGGTAAATATGCAAACTTGGGTTATTTGTTGTTGATCAGATGGTGGTAACAACCCCCATCCCACCCCACCCCACCCCCGACTATTCTCACGCCTCCCTCTGCCTTACCTCCACGCTGGCACAGGCCTCCCTTCATCCATTATCCTTAAATCCAGACATCAGAGTCATAGATGGACTAAAGTTAAAGTATGGGTTGTGGCCCAGGATTGGGTTAAGAGTTTACCTTTTGCAGTTTTCTTGGTAATAAAAATAGGTACAAACTTAGAGTCTGAATTTCAGAGTACCTAAAAATCACTATGCTTAAATAGCTTAGGGGAATGACTGCCTTACAATTATGTTAACATGTCTTGTACTTCTTCTTAGCCAAATACCTTCTGGCCTACTCAGAACAGCACAATAGTTACATCTCAAAGCCTTCATTCACTGTGGCCTTTCAAGTCTATGTTAACTACTTCTCCTTTGGGTTCTCATCTCTTAGTACAATGTGTGCTCAAATAACACAACACAAGACATAAATGCTGACTTTCTTCTCTCCACCAGGACACAGGCCCCTCCTTTCAGGCACAGAGCAAACTTTATTAGATTGCGTATTCCCACAGCTAGCACAATGCCAGCCAAATAATGTGTACTCAAGAAAAATGCACTATACAATGATTAAGTAATAGATCTATAGTAGAAATAGCTCTTTTAAAAACATTTTTTAAAAAATGTTTATGTGTTTTTGAGAGAGACAGAGCATGCAAGCAGGGAGGGGAAGAGAGAGAGGGAATCACAGAATCTGAAGCAGGATTCCAGCTCTGAGCTATCAGCCCGGGGCATGACACAGGTCTTGAACTCAAGATCTGTGAGTTCATGACCTGAACCAAAGTCAGACACTCAACCAACTGAGCCACCCAGGTGCCCCGAAATAGCTCTTAATCCACCAAGATTAAATTACTGGATTAGAAATAATTTACTTGACAGTGACTTCAGAAATACCTATTTCCTGGCCTTTGGTAAAACATAGGCAAAAAAATAATATTCAGATTTTGCATAGCTATAGTTTAGTCTGAAATACACAGACATGGGGAAAGTGACATGTTCTATTTATGAAAATATGAAATAGTATTATGTCAGATAAGAAAAACAAACACTGCAGGGGCGCCTGGGTGGCTTAGTTGGTTAAGCGTCCGACTTTCGCTTGGGTTATGATCTCGCGGTTCGTGGGTTCGAGCCCCGCATCGGGCTCTGTGCCGACTGCCAGTTCAGAGCCTGGAGCCTGTTTCAGTCTGTGACTCCCTCTCTCTCTGACCCTCCCCTGCTCACGCTGTCTCTCTCTCTCTTTCTCTTAAAAAAAATAAATAAAACATTTAATAAAAAAGAAAGAAAGAAAAAAAGAAAAACAAACACTGCAAATTCCTATGATCAAGAGTATTTAAGACTTTATTTGGATGAATTTTCTTTAATTAGCCTCAAGTTATATTAAAGAAAAATAGGCAGATAGATTGCTATTTAAAACTAAAACTGAGAATTCTAAACAGAGCTTCTGGAGCTAAAATCAGTACATTGGTCTATATTCCTTATTGAAAATTGACAGTTCGTGAATAATCCCATCACAACCTAAAGTGTTAATTAGCTAATACTTCCACGGTCTTTGCTCCAAAAACCTATGGACTTCTGATAACATTTCTTCACTCATTAGTTGAAAAAAAAAAAAAAAAAAGCAGGAGACAAACTATTCAGAACACATGGACCATATTTCTGGGACCAAGTCCTACTCACAAAAATACTTTAATATTAGGGGCACCTTGGGGCTCAGTTAGACACGTGTCCAACTCTAGGTTTCCGGCTCAGGTCATGATCTCACAGTTTCGTGAGTTCAAGCCCCGCATCTGGGTTCTGCTGCCCGTGCAAAGCCTGTTTGATATTCTCTCTCTTCCTCTCTCTCTGCCTCTCCCTTGCTCTCTCTCTGTCTTTAAATACATAAATTAACTTAAAGATACTTTGATATTAATAAAAGCAATGCCTTACACTTGATGGAAACTTACTGTGAAAAATGAACTTATACTTATTTCTCACGTGATTCTCACAACATACATAAGGGTAAGGGCTAGTATTGTTAAATCTAAATTATAGATTTTTCAAAAGGCCTGTTTCTCAAAATGGAAAAATTGTTTCCATTTAAAAAGCTGACATTAAAATACGGGAAACTCTTAATGAATCCCTCAGCTTTTCTCTCCAACCACTCTGAGCAGAAAACAGAAGTTAGCAAATGACTGAAAACAACTTTTTCATTCATATTCTAAATTCAGAGATGGGTACTTAGGCAAGACTAAGCTAAATGCTACACTACCTAAAAGCCACACAAGAATAACATCTTACAGGTAGTGTAATAAATGTGTTTGTTGAATTATGGCTCCAATGTGGGGTTTTCACCAGCAATTATCCTTAATCCTAGCACCTTAAACATGTTCCTTTTTTCTTTTTAATATTTTAATCAAGGGTCTCATTTGAGTTGGAATTTAAAAAGGCTCAGAACTATTCCTGCCTTGACACAAAACTTTGTGTTTTTGTTATGACTATAATAAGTAAGGTTTTTATAATCCTCTGTTTCAAGGCAAACTGTAGCTTTTGATGTTTGGTATTATTATTTGCTTTCTTTTCTAGGCAGTTAATCTTGGCATCCAAGAGTGTTTTTTCAAACACTGGAGTAATAGCATACCGTCCCACAGTTTGAAGACTGGTTTAGAACAAAGAAGTTGGACATTATCTGAATGATTCCCTATTCAGTAATTTCTTAATTTTTTACTTCATTTGGTTAGATTTTCATTCTTAATTAACTCTAAATATGAAAATGTTTCGTTCATATGTCATATTAACACAGAAAAAAAGCAAACATAAATTGTCTTAAGTGAGGTTAGTTGCGAATGTAGAATTGGCCAAAACAATAATTCCTAAATTAAAAGATTTACTGACTCCAGTGCATTTATAGTTTAAAAAGGGAATAAAAACCTGCTATCCTTAACTCAGCATATCACTGGTATTACTACATTGCTCTAGGAATCTAGTTTAAGCTTAACCACATATTGTATAACTTTATTTTTTCTGTTATTTTGTCTTAGTCATCATTTGCTTTCATTTCAATGTCCTACTTATTTAACACAATAATTATGAGGAACTATCTCTGTTCAGTGAGTTTTTGGGTCATCTCACTGAAAAAATTAAGAATGGGTTGCATCTTGCAAAGGTATAGGGCTGATTGTATGTTCACGTATTTTATAAAAGTTCATTTGCTGGGAAACTGAGTGGCTCAGTCTAAGCCTTCGACTTTGGCTCAGGTCATGATCTCATGGTCAGTGGATTCTGACCCCGTATCAGGACTCTGTGCTGACAGCTCAGAGCCTGGAGCCTGCTTCAGATTCCGAGTCTCCCTCTCTCTCTGCTCCTCCCCTGCTTGCTTGTCTCTGTCACCCTCAAAAATAAATAAAACATTAAAATAATTTTTTAAAAATGTTAATTTGCAATTTAGATTAATTTATTAGTTAATCTAATCCTTAATTTTACTATGGTAAAAACTTAAAAATTGTAGTAAAATATACATGAGTTTATCTCCAACAAAAGTAATAAATAATAGCAAATAAGCTAAGCACACTATGCGTCCAAACTCGTGTATACCTTCACACAAACCTACCATTTAGGGGCCCCATTTGACAAAAGAAGAAACGGAGGCTTGAAGAGGTTAAACAGATATAAATTCCTCCAGTTAGCAAATATCTGGGCTAACATCTGAACACAGTTACAACTAAACTGAAAAACCTTGTTTGGAACGACTTGCTATATGACTGATGAACTGGAATGTACCTATTATATGTATAGATTGTTCAGAAATGTAAATGTAAGAATACCGAATATGACTATGTCACAAAATATTTACATGACTTTGGATAAACTAATCACTGACATTTGGTGTCCTCACCCATAAAATGAAAATATTTAGCCAAATTCAATTAAAGCAGCATCTCAGAGGACATAAATGTGGGGCCAGGTTAATCATGCCCGTTCTTATGATGGTAGGCATTAAAAACAGCAGCTGGCAACAAAAGTGATTTACACAGGTGAACATGTCAACATCTTCAGGGTTTCAAAACTCCGTTAATACTTCCCTGTCAATGCCACTGCCACTTATGAATTACTGCAACATGCAATTATGAGACCACAAAAAACCCCAAAACACTGAGCCCGAGAAACTCTTGTGAGACAGAACAAGAACATACTTGAACACCAGCAAAGAAATAACAAACCTGATGTTCTTCATTGGTTTACGAGAAAAGCTTTTTAAAATAGCCTAAATTGTCTGCTTAAACTTGGCCAGTTCTGATGTTAGCTGATTTTCTAATTACACTGGAATAACAGCAAGTTGTGGCTAGATTGTAAGTAGAAGTTAAAAATATCTTCTTACCAGCGTGACAAAATCTGCATAGATCGAACATCTTATGGGAAATGTGGTGGTGCATACAGTCTGGCATTGTTGCTTGGATTTGCAACCACCTTCTGGGGTATTTTTATTGAATATACCTCAGCATGGATGCTGGAACATAAGAGTATCTAGTACTTTTCCTAGATACTTCCAACCATTTTTGTTGTGAATGTACCAAATTAACTCTTCTCAGCAGCAGTAAGTAGGAGAGAATTCTCATTGCTTCCTTGGAATCCTTGAAAACAGAGTTTAAAACATTTTTCTGTCTTCAGTCATTTTGAGGTTTGGATTAAGGCATTATGATTTTGATTTGTATTCTCTTGTTGATTAAAAGAGATTTGTCTAATGTTTGCTATCCTCTTTGTGAAGCCTTTTCAAGTATTTAGCCCATTTTTTCATTGTATTGATTAATTATTATTGATCTTTTGTTGGGAGCCATTCTGAGCCAACTAGTCGAGAAAACTCCTGGTGAGGTTAAAGCAAGTTTGCACGGTCTCTTGCCAATCAGATGATGTCCGATATCCACCCCCACTCAATTATTTCTGCTTGAGCACTGACCCCTAAGGTACCTTGTTGATCAATATCGAGAGTGACTTTTCCCCTTATTTCGGCCCTGGTATGATGATTACACCTTGTGAAGGAACTTATTGTGGGAACTTCATCTTTTGATTATGGGAACAGACATCTTGTCTCCAGAAGGTCCTGTTTCCCTCCATACTTTCCCTTGAGCTATGAACAGGCTAATGACACTTACTCATAAAAGATTCACCTTTACACGTACAGTTCTGTTTCTACCGTTGCGTTAGTCCAAGATGTTCATACAGCTCAACATGCAAATCATCTAACCAAAAATGTCTTTCATGCCCTAGCTATTCAAGAAATNTACATTTTCCAAAAACATCTTATCACAAAGAGCTATCCATTGTAAAAATTCCATTTCCTGATGCCATGTTAACTTTTGACCTATAAATAAAGACACCAAAACCGAAAGGACGGAGATGCCTGCCTGGTGATCAGAAAGGATCTCCGGGTTCTCTCACTCTCTTGCGCATGCGCTGACACCGTCCATCCTTCAGGGACCCCTGGACCTGCCGGAGCCGGCCTCTAACAATCTTTAAATATTATTTAAATTTTGGGTGGGGGGCACCTGGGTGGCTCAGTTGGTTAACCGTCCGACTTCAGCTCAGGTCACAATCTCATGGTTTGCGGGTTTGAGCCCCACATCAGGCTCTGTTCTGACAGCTCAGAGCCTGGAGCCTGTTTCAGATTCTGTGTCTCCCTCTGTCTCTAACCTCCTTGTCTGCACACTGTATCTCTCTCTCTCGCTCTCAAAAATAAACAAATTTTGGTTCTGAAATTTAAGTCAAATGCATGTAAAGCAAATATATTTTCACAATCTATTAATCTACCCTTTTGCTCTCCAACTATCTTGGATAACCATTATGTATTAGTTCTAATATAATCAAATTTATCAATTATTTGCCCTATGGTTAGTACTTTTCATGTCATACTTAAGAAATATTTGCCCTCACGAAAATGACAGTGCTGTGACACTTTATTTTATTCCCTAATATCTGTCTGCAGCTCATATTTCAGTCTGCATCTCACTCAAAATAGATTTTTGTAGATGATAGGCACAAAATATTTTTTTTACCTCTATCATTGTACTAAAGCCACAGGCATAATTATTATACCTTCACACTATGTCTTAACTTTATCAACATAAATCCTTCTTTGTTTGTTTATTTCATCAAATTGCCTTGGTTCTTCCTAGGCCTTTGCATTTCTCATGAGTTTTTTAAATCGCTTTGTCAATTTAAAAGCAAAACAAAGCAAAACAAAACACATAACCCAACTGTGTATTGCATTGAATCTATCTTTCAATTAGGAAAAAAAATCTGTACAATAAAACTTTTGATCCATCAACATATACCTATGTTTATTTAGAGCTTTAATTTTCATCAATATTATTTTGCAATTTTCAATGTAGATACTAGTTATTTTATTTTATGGATGTTTTGGTAACTAGTATCTATTTTCAGTTTTTTTCTCTTTTTTTGTCCTTGAGATTTAGAAATATTTGAATGACTTTTATATTTTAACCTTTATATTGAGCAATCTTGCTAAATTCATACATGAAATTAATAGTTTATGAATTTTCTGTAAAATAAATCATATTGTCTTCAAATAAGGACACATTTAATTCTTCCTTTCCATTTATACTTTTTATTCCATCATGCTGCCTTTTTGCAGTGATGTATTAAATAAGATGATTATAGAAGACAGCCTTAATTTTTTCCCAGTTTCAGGACAAAGCTCTCAATATTTTATCACCAGGTATGATCTTTACTACAAGTTTGCTTGTAGATATTCTTTATCAGATTAAGAAATTTCACTTCTATTCCTAATTAGTTGAAAGTTATCAAAAATGTGTACTAACTTATGTGCCTTTATGGCATCTATTGAGATGGTCTTATAACCATCTTTTTTTCTGTTAACATGATGAATTATACGCATACATTTTAAATACTAAAGCTAACTTGTATGTCTGAATAAACCTCATTAATGATGACATATTAGCCTTTTTAAACATGACCAAATTTAGTTTGCTAATAATAAGATTAAACGTTTTCATCTTTGTTTATGGAAATAATTGAACTATAATTTTTCTTTCTTGTAATGATTTTGTCCACTTTGTATGTCAAGGTTATTTAACTGGCCTCCTAAAAAGCCTCAATATACATTCTCTTTTGTTCTATTCTCCAAAATATGTTGTGTAAGATAAGACTCTTTCTTTCTTATGTATTAAGTGAAATTCATCACTGAAGCCAGTGGAACTGGGAATTTCTTAGCAGAAAGGTTTTCTTTAACACATTTACAGTTTTGATAGACATTGAAGATATTGAACAAATTGAATTTTCTGTTTCTTTATTGGTTGGTTTTGTTACTATTTTTTAATTAATATAATTATTTCATTCAAATTGCCAGATTTCTTGGTTATAGTTTATTCATTATATGTCACTCAGAAAACTATTTCTTGGAAAGTAATCAAATCTTTTTATTCTTTCTATTCAAATTAGAAATTAAAATAACTGCACAAGAAATGAAATCGGGACAAGACAGCAAGAAGATGGGGGGGTTCATCATCATGCAAAGAAAACCACATCGACTTTCAATGTTATTTTTGTCTGGCAGAGCAGACTCTGTGTGTGTGTGTGTGTGTTTCCTTAAAAATATGTAAAGAGTAAATCTGAGACCTAGGCTTCTCTTTACTAATTGTTCAGGCCTTCCAAATTGTGAGTGAACATGCACAAAACACCAAGGACAGATAGGGTAGCTGAGACAATGAGATATGAGAGATTACTTTTAGAAAATGGAGATGTGGTAGATGAGCTGTAACATATTTAGGAAGCTAGAGGAAACCTCTTCCTGACCTGTTTTGATGTGTCTCCATCTGTTATGGTGTTCATTCTCGATGCCCCAGATACCCTCTTTCTTTGACCAGCAGGTTCCTCTTCCAGTTGTCTCCTGCTTCCTCTAGACATGACTCCATTAACTCTGAAAGCTACTTTGTTTTCTGGTATGTGAAGGTGGTTCAAATCCATCTTGCATATTTTGTGCTCCCAATCTGAAGCTGTTTCTTTTTCCAAGAAGTCTTACTTCTTCTGACTGAAAAAGAACTATTTAGAGATCATAATCGGGGCACTCAGTGTGATCATGTCTAGTGAGCTGTTCACTTTACCCCGAAGTGACCCTATCAGCACTGTTGGTTTGGTATGACCCATTTCAGGTTCACTCTCCTCAAAGTAGTCTTGCTGTTTGACTCTTCAATCATTCTTGTGTATTCTATGCATTTCTCTTGGTTGAGTAAATGCTTTCAAGAATATACATCCGTGCCCGCCACCCTCCGAGTTTAGAGATCTGACAACTGAATGATCTCATTGTCATGTTGTTTAGAAACTCTAAGGATTCAGTGTCCGGAAGTGTGACACATGAGAGCTTATGAACACAATTTGGGAAAGAATTAAATGTGATGCTGTCACAGTCTAACATTCTTGGATAAGGGTAGAATAGGGGAAGATTATTTTCAGCTGTCATGATGTTACTGTTTATGACAGGACAAGAGGGCCTTTGGTTATTTGTATTCTAACCACAATAACTAAAACTACTTCTTGATAAGGCTTGTGTTTTGTTTTGTTTATGTTTTGCTTTATTTTTCATGAACTGTGAAGTCTAATTGTCAGCCAACAAGTGTACTATGGCTTGTAACTATCTTCCCCAAATATGATAAAAGCAGAGATTTGGGAGAAATAGCATACATAGTGTCTCCTTCAAGAAAGTCTTTCTAATGATTTCAAGAGAAAAATGATATCAGTGCTAAAAGAAAATAAAAAAGAACACAAAACAAAAAGCTGTGAAATAATGCAATGTGTATCATTCATACATGATTTCAGAGGAGAGAGAAATTTTGATTGGAAACATACCCATTCACTTATTAATTTATGTATTTACTCACATCTCCTTCCAAATATGTTGCAGTGATTTATATAAATGCATATAGTGTAAATCTATAATGATTACAGTGCCCACAATTATCAAATAGAGAAATTGTGTAAAGAGAAATTTGGCAAGTCTCAACCCTTTTAGAAATATATACAACTGATGAATTAAGACTTTCACTTCCATTAATTTACATGAAGAACATGAACTTAAGGATTTGACAATGAAGATATTTAACACACTGCTATTTGTCATGATAGTAATGTATTTACCACTGAACACAGCTTAACTATTCAGCCAAATGAAAACACTTCAAATAAATGATGATACATTCATATGCTATAGGATTATAAAATCATTGACTATCATGTTTTTAAATAATGTTTAATGACATGAAAATATATAATGTTATTTTTAAAAATATAATATAAAATTATAGTTTAGCACATTTCAAGCTTGTTAAAATAATCATAGACACAAAATTCATAGAAAAGCAATGTGAATAGATCCAAATATTTGAAGTGGTTATTTTGCATGGCTATTTACAGTTAATTTTAAATTTGTTTGATATTACTTTTTCTATTTTTCAATGATTCTTACAACGAGTTCCTTTTTATAGAATGACTTTTTGTAATATTAAATTTTATTGCACCTTTAGAATGTGATACATGTAATAATTAACATATCTATCTATAGATAGATAGATAGATAGATATACACACACATTAGGAAAAAGGAGACAGGCAGAAAAATTAATTAATTAATCCATGTATCTACTTAACAGTTGTAATTACCAGGCTTTCAAGTATTTTACAGTCACTAAAATAGACCACAGATATGGACCCAGAGTTCCTTATAATCAGGTAAACATAGAAACAAAAAACTGCTACATGATTGGCAACATAAATAAGCCAAAAGCAAACCAGGTACTCAGAGGAAATGTGATTATCCCTGGTAATGGGACTTAAGAGATTTTCTATTGAACTTTATAAGAGGATACTGAGTAATATTGTCAAATGGAATAGACAGGAAGTCTTTGTTGAATGGACAGAATTTCAACTAAATCTTTAGGTTTGAATATTTGAATAGGTAGAGAAGACACTGAATAGATAGATGCATTCCAGACAGAGAAAACAACAGGGACAAAGCTATAAAGTGATGAATGAGTTCAACATGTTTCAGGTCATTTAAGATGGAAAAAGTAGAGGGTTTAAAATGGAGAGACATTGATAAAGTATGACTTGCAAAGGTCAAACATAAAACTCCTTGGGATAGAGATGAAGATGGAAATAGAAAGAGTGGGGAGAAGGAGAGGAAGAGGCAGAGAGAAAGAGAAATGCCTTCAGATCCACTGAGGAATAGTGTGTGTCAGTATCTGAAAAAACAAACAAACAAACAAAAAAACCATACTGGTCACATCTAGAAGGAGAAAAATATGCACATAAAATTCAATATTGTATATTTAGAAAGAAAACTTTATAATATCACAAAGCAGCTACTATTTATTGACCTTTTAGAGAGAGTTGAAAGTATTGATTAAACTATTTTAATCTTCACAAAATTTTCAAGATAGGAATATTTATTCCCATTTTAAAGATATGGGCATTAAATGGTTGAGTCAGTTGCCAAGATTATTCAAAGGATAAGTGGTAAAGATAAGGTTTGATAGTTACTCTGCCTATTTCCAATGCTTGTGTTCATTTCTATCTATATATTGTGGTATCTAAAAATGAAGGTTCTGGATTCAGACATATGAGTTTTAAAATTGGCCCATTGGCTATTAGAACATCTTGGTATTTCTATTTCCTCCTCCTAAAAATGAGTATGAGTATAAATGAGTATTATAATAATGCAATATACCTTACAAGTTAATTTTGAAGATTCAGTGATTTTTTTTTCATTTCTAAGATATCTAAAACAGTGCCTGGCACATCACATTTGCCTTTCCTTGTGTTTTTCTATCTCTTCTCACCTTGAGCCAAATATGGTAGAAAATATAGAAAAATAATATTGTAATTTATCACTCTGAAATAAAATATTTAATAAAAATCACTCTCACCTCCAATCTCTGTCTCACCATATTTTTAAAACCTAGTAGTAATATCATCATTCCCAGAAACCTCTTTAGCATTTTATATTATTTTAATTTAATTTAACTTAATTTTTGGGGTGCCTGGGTGGCTGGGTTGGTTAAGCGTCTGACTTCGGCTCAGGTCATGATCTCACGGTGCGTGGGTTCGAACCCTGCATCAGGCTCTGTGCTGACAGCTAGCGCAGAGTCTGGAGCCTGTTTCAGATTCTGTATCTCTCTCTTTGTGTGACCCTCCCCTGCTCATGCTGTCTCTCTCAGAAAAAAAAACATTAAAAAATTTTAAAAAAATTTTAACTTAATTTTTTTAGAGAGAAAGAGAGAGGGAGAGAGGGAGCAGGGGAAAAGTGCAGAGGGAGAGAGAGAGATACAGAGAGAGAGAATCTTAAGCATGCTCCATGCTCAGTGCAGAGCCTGAGGTGGGGCTCAATCCCAGGGCCCTGGGATCATGACCTGAGCTGAAATCAAGAGTTGAACACTCAACCGCCTGAGCCACCCAGGGACTCCTTAAAATTTTATTTTAATAGATAAGTGATTTAATATGAGGATTAGAGACGCTGTAGTATTCCTGGAATGGTGATTAGTACACACAGACATTATGTAAAATTCTAATGACATATATGGAAATTATGTTTACCTGTCTTGAAATTATCTTTTGTTGACAAACTCCAGAATGTACTTTATCTTTATCATCAGTGGAAGTACTCTTATAACGCTGCAGTAATGACAATAGTGCTTACAGACTAATTAATAGTGTGGACTATCCATTTATTGTTTTAAGCATGGACTTCATAACACAGACTAGCTTAAGACTTAGACTAAGGCTTTTCTGCAAGAAGAAAATACATCTTGTTTACTACCAAAGCTTGTTTCTTTCTTTTCAAACAATATAGTTTACTCATACATTTTCAGATTATCCTTCAACCATTCAAGCATGAGAAATTCAAAAAGACTTTAAAATTAATTTTGCCTATTCTGATTTACATTGCAATTGTTCGTGCAGGAAAACAGCTCAGATTCACAGCCCTGTATGTCGTATTTAACTTCTGGGAAGGGGAAATAAGACTAAAAAAAACTTTCCTCCTGCCTATACATATTATGTTGCAGGCTTAATTGTCTGCCTTAATTATGGTAGAAAGAAACTGAGGACAAAAAAGAAACCAAAATCTGACCTGACAGGCTGATTTCTTTGAAGTAATGAAATAAAATACTTGTTCAATGGGAATATAAGAAGACCTGTTATATATTGGTATTGTTGATAAGAAAGGAGTTATAGTTTAGTATTTAACCTTTCATCTTAAATTTTTAAATGCCTAAAAACTAATTTGAACAAAAAGGTTAAGAGCTGTGTGCAAATCTAGGAAGCTGGAGTTAGGAATATAAGAAATTTTTAAAAATGTGCAAAATCTGAGTTTTGTAGCGTGTAATATATGGTTTATGAATTTAGAAGTTTTAATTACTTTTCTTGCTATATGCTTGGATTTCATGGATAATATTTCAAAAGCAAATACAGATATTATTTGAAATAATAGGACATCACTTCAAGACTCATCATGATAAAGCTTTTGAAAAGAAAAGAAAAAGAAGCAACTTTGAAAACAGCAAAAGAAACACTATACCTTGACTGTAAGGAAAGAAAAAATTCAAATGACAGTGTAGTTTTTCATCAGAAAACCATGGAAGCAAGAAAGACGTGACACAACATTCTTCAAGTGCTGAAACAAAGTAATTATCAGCCTTGAATCCTATATCCAGCAAAAATATCCCTTAGGAATGAAGAGGAAATTAGACAGATGAAGAAAAAATAAGAGAATTTGTTTTTGGTAGGCCTCCCTTAAAAAGGGAGAAAAAAAGGGATTCTTTAAACAGAGAGAAAACAATAAAGAAAGCATTTTAAAAGATAAAGAAGAAAGAATAATGAAAAGAGTGAACATAAAGACATTTTCTTTCAACTCTTGAAGATATGTAACAGTATCAATGTAACATTGTTTGATATAGATATCAACATATGTAAAGGAATAGTTAAGATAATTATATTATAAGCAATGGAAGACTAATGGACTTAAAAACTGGTGAAATTTCTACACTTCATGTCAATTGATAAAATATCAACACTAGTAGGTCTTTGTGGTGATGGAATAGTTTTTAATCTTGATTGAAATGGAAGTTAGAAGAGTCTGTACAGATGTGTTCAAGTAACATAGAATTCTACACACACACTGTACCAAAATGAAATCCTGTTTGTGATTTTGACTATAGGTATACAAGATGTAATCATCAGGGGGTGCTGAGTGAAGGGTATATGGAACCTCTATGTAGTATCTTTGCAGCTTCCAATAAATCTGTATTTATTTCATTTTTTTATTTATGTTTTTAATTTTTTTAATGTTTTTATTTATTTCTAGGAGAGAGAGAGAGAGAGACAGTGTGAGCAGGGGAGGGTCAGAGAGAGAGGGAGTCACAGACTCTGAAACAGGCTCCAGGCTCTGAGCTGGCAGTCAGCACAGAGCCTGACGCGGGGCTCGAACCCACGAACCGCGAGATCATGACCCAAGCGAAAATCGGACGCTTAACCGACTAAGCCACCCAGGCGCCCCAATCTGTATTTATTTCAAAATGAAAAGTTATAATACACACACACACACACACACACACACACACACACACACTTTGAAAAACAAAGAATGCTGGTTTGAAAAGACTTGTTTCCTAGTGACAAACTCATCGTCATTAGTTACAAAGTCGTCATTCCGTTCAGAATGATCCTCGATTTCAGGTTTCCCAAAAGTTCAGATTCCATAAATGGATTTTTTAAATGTTTTAATGGATTTTTAAAAAAATCATTATTCAACTAACAATTAAACTCAGTAATATGTCAAAAAACTGATTGAAAAGAAAAGTCTAAATTCTATCTTTCAAATTATTTTTAAATGAATGTTCAAACGCAAATGAATTGAGGGAAAGCCTCAACCACACAGACAGGGATTAAGCCAACAAGACTATGTTTTATTCTTTAAGGAAAAAAAATCTCTAATTTTGAAATATGAGAAACGAACAGACCTCTCTGGTTTTGAAAAGTTTTTACTTTGAGGTAATTCTAGATTCACAGGAATTTGCAAAGTACATATAGACAAGTTTTATGCCCCCATAAGTCTCTGGCAGTGGCAATATCTTATGTAAATAGAGGATACTGTCACAACCAAGAAATTGACAAAAATAGAACCTATAGAAGTTATTCAGATTTCAATAGTCATAAATGATTTCATGTGTGTGTTCATGTGTGTGTAGCTCCATTCACTTTCATTATATGTGTGGCATTGTGTAACCACCTCCATGATAAAGAGAAAAGGGTTGAAGAATGGATGTGGCTTATCTAAAGGGGTAAAAAGAGGGAATCTTATGGCGATAGGACAGTTGAGTGAATTTTTTTTAACATACAATGTAGAATGTGTTTCTATTTAAACTCTTTATATTTAAAGTTTATACTGTTGACCCTGAGATGAAATTCTCCATGAATAAAATAAAAATAAACAAGCAAGAAAATGGTGGTTTTAAAAGAATAATTTATTAAAATCACAACCTACCATCCTCTTTTCAAATTGTCTTACCATTTAAATTAAAGTGTCTGGGGGGAAAAAGTATTTGACCACAAATAGAATTCAAATGACCTCTTGTGTTTGTTAACCCTATTAAATGCTTTAACATCCAAGTGCCTGCATATTTACTGGCACAGAAAGTTCCTGTTATTTATTGCCATTTATTGTGGAGGACGTTTGTTCTTTGTGTTTTTCAGCTCTGTTATTCTTAAGAGCCAGGAACTCTGACAGCTGCTGCCAGCCCTGTGCAGTTTGTTTAAAACAATAGGGAGCATTGCCTAGCAACCTCACATCCAGCTTCTGGTACCCTCATGGAGATCACATTCCACACACATTCTGCTCATCTCCACAAGCTCACAGAGGAGCACACACACACACACACACACACCTTACAGTCCACACTAGGTTGACCTTCACTTTTCTTGAAAAATATGGCCCCATTGTTCACAACCGCTGCATTTCTCCAGCATGCAGATCAGAACTGAGTTGTTATTGGCACTGAAGGGATTACATAGATTTACAGAAATGAATTAGTTCCTTCCTCTGTAGATTTTGTTGTTAAAGGTGTGCTTTTTAAGACATTGGTGTGCAGCTTCCATTGCTAGAATGAAATAAACATGCTCTTTATACCTTACAAAATGGATGTCTTTTAACTAGTAATATTGACAAGGTTGAGGGAAATACAAGTTTATTCTGAGTCCTTTTCAGAGCATGGCAGAGAAATTAAACCACCATTGTTTGAATCTTGTTAATAGTCAGAATGTTACTATGTTTCCTTTTCCTATGCCCCTATTTACTAAATGATTATGATGGATGTTAAAAATATTATTGGATCCTGTGAGATCACTGTAGCAAAGATTGATTGACAAGAAAGAGTTAGAAGGCTGGACTTCAACTTTGAAATTGTGTTTGATTGTTTCATTTTCACTATTTATATTGATTTAAGCAATCAGTTTTTTTACACCAATATCCCTATCTGCAAAATAGGAATTTTCATTGTATGATCACTAATGTCCCTTCTCATCTAACATTACATAATTCCATAAATGGAATTAGTTTTCTATGAGACTGTTTTATACAGAAAATTAAGGAGAAAATGGTTATTGTAGATAGTTTTGTTTTATTTTGTGTTCTTATTTAACTATACCTTCACCAAACATTACAATCTGTAAAACTGGAAGAGAAAAATGGGTCCGATGCCCACATACCTACATAAACATGGTAAAATGTCACAAGTATAAATATGTGCAACCCCTCTATATAATACAAGTTACATGTACAACTTCGTACAAAGTCTTGGGAAATGATTTAAGTCAAAGCAGTAAGAGAAAAGTCTAAAGCAGAGGTCAGAGCCTATGAACCAAATCCATCTTGTGACCTAATTTTATAAAGATTTATTGTAACATGGCACACTCATGCTTTTACATATTGTCTATTGCTGCTTTCTTACTACAATGGCATAATTAAGTAGATGCAACAGAAGCCATTTATCCTGCAAAGCTGAAATATTTGATTTTTTACAGAAAAACTGTTGATCCCTATTATAAGATACAAGAAACTTTTATTTATATGTGAAATTAGTCACCTCCACCAGACTGTGTGTATATCAATGAAAGAAAAGTTTTGTAAATATTAAATTACAGAATTCAAGGTTCTAGTTACTCTATTGTTTCAATAGAGCAAACAATTAAAAAGAAATTAAAGATTGAATTTAACAGAAGAGGAATGATGTGTGTTTATCATTAATTTCTCAAAATGGGTTGACAATTATACTTAGGTTTCCTCATATATTTAAAGCTGAATGTTTAAAAAACTGATTGGAAACATCAAAGTTACTACATTTGAAATGTAATATCTATTCAGAGGATGTATAAAAATTTGGAGCTCCTTTAAAAAACACACAAC
This sequence comes from Crocuta crocuta, assembly GCF_008692635.1. Classification (NCBI taxonomy): domain Eukaryota; kingdom Metazoa; phylum Chordata; class Mammalia; order Carnivora; family Hyaenidae; genus Crocuta; species Crocuta crocuta. Next base: position 4,661,165 of record NW_027531018.1, on the reverse strand, counting down.
ACTAATCCTAAGGAAAATGTGGAACTTGGATGCTTGGACTTCCTCAATATCATTGACATCAAGAAAGTTCACTGTCATGGTTGTAAATGTACACAGCAATGGAAGGCTTTACACACTGCAATACACTTTGCATACACTTTGCTATAATTAGATCAGATTGTTTCAGTTCTCAATCATAGATTACTCACTCTGAAGTAGTTAGCAGAATCTTTAAAATGGAGACAGAAAAAAATTGAATCAATGGAGAAAGAAATGTTTATCTTTTTTGTTTCTTCTTTGTTAAGCCCTGCTACTCAATACCCTAAACAGCAAAGTTCAGGGAGATAGAGTTCTATCTTGCAAGGACTTTCCTCAACACATAGGTAATTTTTGTTCTTTAAGGTATAATACAGGTTAATGGTTCATCTCCTGATGTTCTAAGAATCCTGTGATTTAATAAAGAGGGTCATCACTGAGTAACAGATACAGCCTAGTTCTGATGACATAGAATTAGAACACGGTATTTTAAGAGCACAGAAGAGTGGATTGCATCTATCTTTTTTACCAAATGGAAGCTTTGCCAAGGCCTCCTGAGCCATCTAGCTACTGTCCAAATTGCCTGCTGCCATTAGAAGTGATTCTGTGATGCAAGATCACAGTAAGAATTTCATGAGATCCTGGTGCAAAGGGAGAAAATTTGTCAAAGGGGAATTCAAAGGAAGGAAAGGAAAGAGGAGTAGAAGGAACAGTATTACACTACACAGGTAGAGGGGAACTGAAGAAAGGTTACAGTTTTTTAGCCATGGTCTCCATGTAAAAATGCTCTTGATTAGAACGGTGGGAAGAAATGGAGATGAGTCAACAGAAAAATTAAAGAGACGTATGGATTTTGCGGGATGATGTAAGGCTCACTTGGATATTGTTACCACCAGCTTTCCGCTATGGCTAGGCTTGTTTATTCAGCTCTACCTTTTTATTCTTTGGCCTTGTTTCTAGTCACATGTGCTGCTTATCTGTCTCTCCACATTAAACTTTTGTTAACTATGATGATCCCCAAAGCTGATCGCCTTTTGTTGCCACAGTTGAGTCAACTTAGTCTCTACGATGGTTAACTTCTCTTACACCATTTTCCTTTTAGATCTTGTTCCCTCCTCTACAAATAACAGCCGAATTACCTGGAGACTGACATCCTGAATCTCATACTCTTTTGCCTTTGAATCTGCAACCTGTCCATGAATTGATTTCTCTGATTTTGATTCTGCCCAATCACCAGGATTCTGCCACACTGCCTGCACGTGTTTTGCTTTTGCTGCCATCTACTGGGAGACCAACTACTTGATCTCAGATCCTTGCTGAAAACTTGATTGAAACTCTTCTGCTCACCAGACTTACTTAATCACCTAGAAATAGACCAGTTCCCTCAGGACCTGACCTACCCAAATTGGTAGGTCTGCTCCTATATTTAAGATGTCTAATGATGCTGCAAATACCTTGAGAAAAGAATACTAGAAATCATTGAAATGAAAGCGGGATAACTGTTTTCACTTTCTGTTAATTTGATGTAAAGTATATTTTTCCATGTGTACATTCTGCCACATCCCTAAAAAACTGCATATCTGGTTACAGAAAGTTTGTTAACATTAGGCTGATATTGGTGAAGAGGCCAGTTTCTATACAGAGTCCATATAAAAATAACAGGTTAACATTGGTGTTTCAGATGGAGAGACTGGGCATTTAACTCTGGCACCACCATTAACAAGCAAAAAGTTACGTAACTCTAAGTCTTAGTTCCTTATCTTTAATACTGTAGTGATACAACCATCAACCTAAGAAAATGTGTGAAGAATAAGAAAGGAATTCATGCAAAGTGCTTATCTCAGTGCCAGCTACATAGAACTCACTGGTATGTGGGATCATAGATGTTGGTGTCTGGCACATATCAAAGACAGGGTCAAATTATGATACAGCAAAATGAAAACACTCCTTTCCTCTTTTTCTGAAACATAGTTCTAGTCTATGACATCATCTTCATTTTTATCTCTCTTTCTTGCCTAGAAGAATACTTTGTCCACACAGGATAATTCATATATAGCATTGCCTAACTGGACACATGCCAAAGGAAGAAATGGAACCTAAAAGGAAAGTGAAAGACGCTCTCAGTTCTCTAATGCAGAAGGAATAGCCACGCATTTTTTAACCACTAATATGCAATTTAAGGGAGCTTGCGTTTCAGTGATTTAACTACACCTCCTGGGTTTGCTTTTAAGACTTAAAGAACTATGTTTAAATCATCAGAAGAGACATGATTGATCAAGTTGAAAGAAGACATTTTGTAAGAGAAGCTCATTAATGGACTCTTAACCCAATGACATCTGTCAACAATGTTGTTCTATTTCTTTGGCAAACATTGCCAATAGTGCTTCATAAGTAGAGTATATCTACAGTTGAAAAATTCTTGCATGTTTAATTGGTTTCTGGTACTCTTACCTGACCTGTGCCTTCATAAAAGTTCCTATTGAACATTTGCCAACTTGGATCATGACCAACTCCGCATAAAGTTATAGTCCCAAGGGGCACCTGGGCGGCTCAGCAAGTTAAGCATCAGACTTCAGCTCAGGTCATGATCTCACTGTTCATGAGTTCAAGCCCTGTGTCAGGCTCTGTGCTGACAGCTCAGATCCTGGAGCCTTTTTCAGATTCTGTGTTTCTCTGTCTCTCTGCCCCTCCCTGGCTCATACTCTGTCTCTCTCTTTCTCAAAAATAAATAAACATTTAAAAAAGTTACAATCCCAAAATATAAATAAAATTGGTGGACAAAAATGACAAGGTGGCAATATTTCTTCCGAATGTAAACAAATTGGATAAAGTTTAAAGACTGCAAATTAAGAAAAACTTTCCATGTTAAATTTTGTTTTTACCTTGAAACCTAAAATTTTTAAGGCATGTTCACCCACTTATTTTTAGAATTTGAAGAAACAATGATGATAGTCCATAACCTTGCAGGAGGAAAATAAAAAGTTAACAGAATTTATTAGTGTGCAGTAAGGAAAGGGAAGAAATCTTGATTACCAAATTACTCTCAAATTCCTCAATACTCCATTAAATGCTTCAATTTCAGTGCCTTAGTCTGCTCAGGCTGCCATCATGAAATAGCATAGATTGGCTGGCTTAAATGAAATTTCTTTCTCATATCTCTGGAAGTTGGAAAATCCGAGATCAAGGTGCCAGATAATTTGATTACTGATGAGAGCTCTGTCCTCGGCTTGTAGATGGTCTCCTTTTTGCTGTGTCTTCATGAGGAGAATAGAGAAAGAGGGGACTCATGTTTCTCCTCTAGTTAAGGCATAAATCTTATCAAATTAAGGCCCCATCCTGATGGCATCATTTAACCCCAATTACCTCCTATGGGTCCTATGTCCAAATCCAATCACAATGGGGGTAAGGGGTTTCAACACATGAATTTTACGGTGCGCAATGTAGTCCATGTCACTCAATCTGTGTTTTCAGAAATAAAATAAATAAAAATTTTAAATATTGTGTATATCAGCTTTGTACATACTATCATCAATGTTTACATTTGTGTCGGCACCTTATATAATAACAGAAAACTCAAAGAAAACTATTGTGTTTGATAACACACAACTATATTCTAAAGTGTTAGAAATTTTTTTACTTTAAAAGAAGTTAAATGTAAAGAAATCACTATAAAGTCAATATATTAAAAATTTTGTAAATATGTGAAGTAATGTACCGTGATTTACTTGCATTATTAATAACTTTTTAAATGCTGATTACATCGTTACATGAGAAAGAGAATACTCAAAATATATGTAAGTCTAATCCAAGGATATTTCAATTAAGCCATTTGAAATAAGCCAGCAGCAAGTTAGAAATCTGAAGTCACAGATAGTTTGTCACAACTTCAAAATATTAACAGTCATCAGGAGAAAGCTCATTTGAAGTTAGAGGAATATAACTTTATAATTAGCACAGAAATATTATCTTATTTACTCCTACACTATCTCTCTAAATAATAAAACAATCAGGGGCGCCTGGGTGGCTCAGTCGGTTAAGCATCCGACTTCGGCTCAGGTCATGATCTCACTGTTCACGAGTTCAAGCCCTGTGTCAGGTTCTGTGCTGACAGTTCAGATCCTGGAACCTGCTTCAGATTCTGTGTTTCCCTCTCTCTCTGTCCCTTCCCTGCTCATGCTCTGTCTCTCTCTCAATAATAAATAAACATAATTTAAAAAAAAATAAAACAATCAATTAGTAGTATTGTTTCCTACTCATTTAAAGGAGCTACTCTAAAATTATCATGAATGTGTTAAAGTGCCATTAGTATATGGGAAGTTGTCAGAGCATTAGGGTAACTATTCAAGCCTAAATCTTCTAAATCTCAGTGTCTAAATAGCACCATCTCTACTTATTGCTTTTTGATAATAACTAACTTTAAGGTTGTTATTAGTAGGAAAATCAACTAAGTAAATTTCAACAATGTTAAAGTCAGTTATTCATTCAGATAGTTAGACACCAAACTGCTAATCTTATCCTGTGGGTTGCCATAGATCCTCCCCTTCCATTTTTTATTCTTACTTCAATTCCTCCTATTGTTAAATAAATAGGACATCTTCCCCTTGAAAGGGAAAGAAGTATAAAAGATTCTCAAACTATTTTATTTGTTTATAGTAGTAAATTACTTGTGTGTGACTTACTTTCAATTATCTTCCTGTAAGGAATGTCTGAGCATCTGAAGTGCTGCTCTCATTCCCTGGGATTACCACCTACATGATGCTTGTTTGTGCTTACAACTCCTTACCTGGGTCACACTCACCACTCAGTGCCAGGGGAGTGGTTTTCCATCAACATCATTTGCAACTATGGACAAAATCTTCTCTATTCCTTTCTTTTTAAGTTTATTTATTTTGAGAGATGGAGAGAGAAAGAGAAAGAATGAGAGGGCAGAGAGAGGAGACAGAATCCTAAGTAGGTTCCATGCTGTCAGTGCAGACCCCTAAATGGGGTTCCATGTCACAAACCATGTCATCATGACCTGAGCTGAAAGCAAGATTCAGACACTCAACCGACTGAGCCACCCAGGAGCGCCAAACTGTTTAAATATTATATCAATATTGTCTTGCCTGTGTATTAGAATGAGGGCTTAACATAAAAATGGAGGGATTTCAAATGCAACTGAAAATAATACAGGCTAGCTTTGTGACTTATTGCTTAAAGTCAATATACATTTATTTAAGATATTGAATTAAACCAAAGAAAAACCATTCTGTAAAACTGAGAGGCAAAAAATATTAAAAAGGTGACATATATTTGCATCCATTGGAAAGTCTGAACTATAACATTTTATAAGTATTTACTCCTTTGATTCAATTTCATCTTTTAAATGAAACTTCCTTTAGAAACATAGCCTATCTTCGCTCCAGTAAACTTTATCCCTAGAATAAGAGTAGAAAAGCTTCTTCCACTATAAGCTGCATATATCTTTCAGCAGAAGACCATGAAAACAATAGATTTATCTCTGTTGTGAAGAGTCACTGCCTATGCTGTGGGCAGAGATTTGGGGATTGAGGGTTATTAAGAAAAGTACAAAAATTCCCAAGATATTTCCAGGTATAAGTATAAGAGAAATGGTGACAGAATATTTTGTGAATTGGGGTTCGTAAGACTCTTATTAAGTATTGAATGTAAAGAATTAATGGACATATTAAGTCATACCAAAACTCTTCCTTAAAGCAGAAAGCAGTATGTAAATGTATATGGAAAGGTAGCAACAAACCAAGGGCATGAAATCTAATTTTTTCATCTTTTCTAATAATAAAATTAATATTTTTTCTTGATGTTAAAATGTATTTATGGTACGAAATAAACCATGAATTCACAGAAATATGAAATCTTTGTCTACTTGGTGAAAACCTTATAGAAAAGAATTTTCAAAAATTTGATTGATCACTTCTGTTTAAATAGCTTACTAAATTTGACTTTTACCTTAATTTAGTTAAGCAATGTATAGAAGGGAGCACAAAGGACAAAATATTAAAAAAAAAACTTTTTGGAGGTTTGTTTGCTAAATAATACATGGACTACACTAAACAGGTAAATGTGGAATAGTTGGTCTCTATCCAGTTCGCACTTTAGGCACATTAAAAACATTTAAAAGAATGTCAATATAAAAAGGAAAAAAGATGCTAAAATCATTGAATGAATCTCTTGCATCTCTAGCTTGGTAGGAGTGTGAACATTGTGTCTTGGATCCAGCAGATGAGAATGGGATTGATTTAGGCCTTTGAAGTGAAATAATATCTCCAGACGGTCATGCCACAAAAGCCACAAAGCTGAGAGTGATCTCAAAAGCACTGGGAATAAGGATATATATTATGTGAAGGATCTAGAAAAGTTAGTATCAGAATATTTGAGCCATGCCTCAGAGGCAAGGACCTACCATCTGGAGAACAAGATGATATAAAGATAGATGCCAAGAAAAAAATGAAAAGAAATAGAGAGTTTAAAAATATTTCTGGGCCTATCTAGGAGACAGCGACTCCATCATGGAAAAGAACACGTTTAAAAATGATTAAAACTTCTTTCAAAAATGTTAAACTAGAAGGTAAAAAGTGTCAAAGCACCAACCATTAATAGATACAACTAAGTGGTTCTGTAAAAGATAACATTGCCTATTTTGTATTATACATCTGATTTATATTTACATTAATAATGTATTTACTATAATATTTTAAATTTAATGCCCAGTAATTGAATCCTTAATGTTGTGTGATGTTATCAAAATGTTCCCTCATCCCTGAATATAGAGTAGCTACATTTAAAAAGAAAATCGAACGTGGTCAGATCAGAATGAATAAAACCAACTAGATCATTCACATACAGGTTCACTGATGCTGTGTCTTCCCTGGTCTAATATACTCTGTCACAGCAGCAAGGGAATCTCTAGGCAAGACATTCACATTCCTTTCTAAAGAGTCAGCTTTCCATCCTATAACAATATCAGATGTCTTTCAAATCAAGCAAAGAGAAGCTGTATGCTAGACAGAATTATCTCTGGTTCCTTGAGTTCATGAATTCAGCCCTTTTGCCCTTTTATTTTTTGTTAAGTTTTTTAATGTCTATTTACTTTTGAGAGAGAGAGAGACAGAGACAGAGACAGAGCATGAGTAGGGAGGGGCAGAAAGAGAGGGGACACAGAATCTGAAGCAGGTTCTAGGCTCTGACCTGTCAGCACAGAGCCCGACATGGGGCTCGAACTCATGAACTCTTGAAATCATGACCTGAGCCTAAGTCGGACACTTAACCAATTGAGCCACCCAGACGCCCCATTTTTGTCCTTTTATAACTACCCTGGAGCTGTTAGTAATACTACCAATGTGTTTGATCTAACATTTTGAATCAAGAAACTAAAATTAATTTGAAAATAATTTATTTAAAAAGTTAGAATGTTACAATATTATTGCTTATAAGATTCTTAAATATGTCATTAATAGTTACTTCAAAATATTCAAGTTGGTTAACTGGTTACCTTAAAGACACTTAATGTTCTCTCCCTAACTGTCTTTTGTTTGAATCTTTACTTCTTAAACACAGTCCAGTTTGTGCAAATTAATGTTTATTTTTATTAAGTATAATTTTTTCTTGAAATTATTTTGAAATAATTTCTTGAAATTATTGTCTCATGGAAAAACTTATTTCTTTAAGTAATTTACTCCTAACAGCATGTGAATTGTTCAACCATCTTGCATGCACAATTTTCTTCTTTACAAAACAAAATGATATGTTGTGATGTCTGTTATTCCTGGCCTTGGCTGTGCAACATGCTGAGATCATATAGTGACAAAAGAAAAGGAAAAAACAAGGGGGAGGCAAATGTGTGTGAGAATGTGTCTATGTAAACATACAATAAACCCTCAAAAGCCACAAATCAAATAACAAGCTTGACTATTATTTCCCCCTAGTCTTGACTGAATCAACATTAGCTGGTTGACTAAGGCAGACACAATGGCAAGCCACAGTCAAGTCTATTTGACTCCCTGAAGGATCATCATCTCCGGTTCAGATCATATCCACTGGGGTGTATGATTCCGTCCTATTTCAGTAAGTGTTAGTCTCATTCAAGCCTTGAAAAGTTAGTTCATCCAAATAAGATAATGGTACAAATATTCTTTCCTCCATCTTACGTAGTATATTTTACTGTCTTTGCATTTTATGCATAATAAATTTTTATATCTGCAGCATTCATTTTTATTGATATTTATAGATCCTATTTAGTTGTACTTGGTATAACAACAGGCATTAATGGAAGTTGGCATTCTGAGGTAGATTTTTCATATACAAGAACTCTAATTTAATGGTGTCAGTATTGAGAGTTGCTGGAGAGCTGTCGGGTGGTGAGGGGAACATTGAACTAAATGAGTGATGGGCACTAAGGAAGGCACCTGTCAGGATGAGCCCTGGGTATAGTATGTAAGTGATGACTCACTAAATTCTACTCCTGAAATCATTATTACACTATATGTTAACTAACTTGGACTTAAATAAATAATAAAAATATATATATAAAATAAAATAAAATGAAATAGTGTCAGTATTGAGGACATTAAAACTGTTTACTAATATTCTGTCTGTTCTCTCATTCCTGGGGTACTGGCACGACTGTGCTTCTTCACGTTCTTGGATGTTGTCATTGATTTGCTTTGGCCAATGAAATGTGAGAAGTGAACTGCCTGACTTTCCAGTGGAAGTTTTATGAGTCAATCCGTTCTTCACTGTGTTCCTTTTTCCCTCTGCTTCCATGACGATCAGTGTCCCATCAGCGTGGGTCCTAGAGAGAAGACAACAGATGCAGAGCAGAGAACATGAATGATCAAATAAATAAAATTTATTATTTTTTAATCCACTGCGATTTAGGGGTTAAAGCTACGGAACCTGGTTACATTGACCGACAGACTGAAGAACTACTAAAGTTTGAAGTCTATTTCCAGATTAACAAAATATTTGGATAAGGAAAAGATAATAATATGAACACATTTAAAAATATGTAACTTAGATCTTCTTGATAAAGCAATTCTAGAAACAATACTTTTCATACTGATTTGTTTATGACCAGATACAGGTTCAGCCACGTGAAATTGCCTGTATTTGACCACTGGTTAATGTACAAATGGCAACGGCACATAGTTTAACCTAATAAATGTCCTGATGATTTTACATTGTTTTGTGTATCTAAGGGAACTACACATTATGTTTTAGTAAGTTGATTGCTGCATTGAAATAAGATTACTCACATTTGGTATTTGCTTCGAGTGTAATCTTATTTCATTAATGCCTTATGTTTGGGACATTAAAGAGTTAGGCCAAATAACACAGTGTGATTAACAAACATTTGTCTTTTTGCAGACATGATCTAATGCATTTTTTAAAGTTTTTGTTTTTTAATGTGTTAACCGTTCCTTGCTTTAGGACACATTCTTGAGGTCATAGACAACATTTATCACACTTAAAATACTATGACACAGGCTATTTTGTTGGTTTTCAGGTTTTTGCCAATGAAAAGTAAGATAACTAATTATCCAATATGGCTTATTATGTTAAATTCATCCACTAAGAGAGCTTTCAAAATTATTAAAATGCAACTTTTCACCCTCAGACTGGGAACATTTCCATAAAAGACAACAGAATAAAATATTTAACTATTACTCGGAGTTTTAATTATTGAAATAATGTTCCATTAGGGAAAACGCAAATGCGTTACATTGAATACCTTACAAGAGGAACACTCAAAAATGTTTCACTATGTTTACTCCTACTTGTTCTCAGAAGTGTACCAAATTAATGTCAAATTTGAGGTTCTAGTTCTACATAATTTAGAAAAATGTTGACCTTCTGGTTTAAAGAAAAGAAGTTCAAGAATGATTTACAAAACTTTAGAATTTCCAGATGTAACCTCTCATAAAGCCCTTTGGATATCAAATGCATTTACCAAACATTTTGATGAGTTAAGTGTAAATGAATCAGTAACATAAGGATTAAATTTCTCCACAAGTACACAAGAGCCTAAAAAATTAGGAAAAAGAGTGCCTTGGCAGAATTCAGTTGGGTCTTGTCAAATCCAAAGAGTTTCAAAACTATGTTTTGAAGTTTTTCTGAAACTGAAACCTTACTAGTTTTGATAATCTTTTGTTACAAATCCAAACTGAATACTGTTTTCAAGCTCTATTGGTGATAAACAAATCGAAGGTGATTAGGACCATGACCACAAATTCACTTTCATAAATAATTTTTTATAACATCAAGAGTTGACCATATCATTTTTCTATAAATAATGTTTCCTAGAGTTATAAAAATTAAAAGTGAAGGAAGGTGGTCAGAAGTTACAAACTTCCAGTTAAAAGATAAATAAGCACTAGGGGTTTAATGTACAACGTGGTGATTATAGTTAGCTCTGCTGTGTTATACATATGAAAATTGTTAAGGGAGAGATCCTAAGAATTCTCATCACGATAAAATTTGTTTCTTTTTTTCTTTCATTTCTTTATTGTATCTATATGAGATGATAGGTGTTAACTGAATTTTTGATGGTAATCATTTCACAACATACATAAGTACCAATTATGCTGTAGTATACCTTAAACTTATATAGTAGTGTATAGCAATTATTTCTCAATAAAACTGGAAAAAATATGAAAAGAAACCCGAATTTCAGTAAGTAATAAAAGTAAAAACAGAAAACACATAATCTGGCTCTATGAGTTCTCAAATTTTCTGATATAAGTCATATTTTCACAGTGGTCCAGGCCAAAAGAAATCCTTAAGAGTTTTATTTATTAATTAGCTAGGTCCACACAACTTACTAAGTTTTAATATTCCAAAAATTTAATAGTCGTATGCAAAAATGCTACAAATAAATTAATAAATACTATTTTATTTCATTCTTAAATACTACAAACAGTAACAAGTTACCTGTGTCCAGGTGGATACCACAAAATTTCTCAATCCTTGAAATCTCATTGGACAATGACACCTCGATTCTTGTTCTGATTTTCTGATAGTACTTGGGCTTTTGTTACAGAAAAAATGGAAAGCCCAGGTTTATAAAGATATAACATCATTGAGAAGAATGTAACATGATCTAACATTGAAACTGTGAACTACCTTGATCTAGTAGTTCAGATGGTGTCCAAGAGATGTTAAATATTTTTATGTTTTTTTAATTGAAAATATTCTGTGGCACCTCTGTGACTTTACTGTGGCACTGGAGGGTGCTTCGACACAGTTTGGAAGCTGTGGGCTTTAACAATTCCCTTAAGTTATCTTACAACCATTACAAGATTTTGAATAGCACTTTATTTACAACTGAGCAAGTATTGCCAGCAGTGGAATCTAATATTAAGAAAAACTAATTCGTTTTACTGAACCTTAGTCATAGTGCTTTATAATGTATTATAATATACTCTTACATTTAAAAGTAGTTTTAACAAATCAGGAAATTATAACAGTCACTGAAACTTCTGATTTTCATAACAAACAATAGAGTTTACTTTGAAGTAATGTTAACTAAAAATTCAAGATTTTTTTCAGTTTTTTAAAGTTGAAAATATAAGTTTTGTGTTAGAAAGGGATTTCAAGATAAGATTTTTTTAAATGTTTATTTATTTATTTTGAGAGACAGAGAGAGAGAGAACGCGCGCGCACGCATGAGCATGAGCTGGGGAAGGGCAGAGAGAGAGAGAGAGAGGAAGAGAGAGAATCCCAAACAGGCTCTGTACTGTCAGTGTGCAGAGCCCGATGTGAGGCTGGAACTCACCAACCATGAGATCATGACCTGAGCTGATGACAGACACAAAACCGCCTGAGCCACCCAGGTGGCCCCATGATGAGATTTTTTAAAGGGAGTGTTGGTTTAGCATTATTTTATTAGATGTTAAAAAGTTTTATATTTTAGTGTAGAACATAGGGGAAAAAAATAACATTTGTTCATCTTGGTGTTCTATACACGAATTATGTCTAAAAATAAGTAAACTAATTTTGCTGTTGAGGAATCTACAAAGAAGCCTCTCGAAGAATTTAGAGGGACCTGGGTGGCTCAGTCAGTTGGGCATCCCACTCTTGATTTCAGCTAGAGAGGCAGGTCACAATCCTGAGGTTGTGGGATTGAGTCCCAAGTCCAGCTAAATGCTTAGAGTGGAACCTGCTTGAAAATGTTTTTCTCTCCCTCTCCCCCTCTACCCCACTGGCGCATGCTCTCTCTCTCTCTCTCTAAAATAAAAATTAAAAGTAAAAAAAATTTAAATACCAAACAAGAGTTTGTCATTATTTAAAAAAATGTTTAATGTTTATTTATTATTGAGACAGAAACAGAGCATGAGCAAGGGAAGGTCAGAGAAAGAAGGAGACACAGAATCTGAAAGAGGCTCCAGGCTCCGAGCTGTCAGCACAGAGTCCGACGTGGGGCTGGAACCCACAAACTGGGGGATCATGACCTGAGCAGAAGTCGGACGCTTACCCTACTGAACCACCCAGGCGCCCCAAGAGTTCATCTTTAAAATCAAGTTATCATGATATTTTTTCAGACAAGGTATATTAATGCTTTTTATGTAGCTTTTAGTCAGAATTCAAATCTTTTGCCCCAAAACTTTAACAGAAGTCATGTGACTATGTTTCTAATAAGCAAATATTTACAAGACTGAAGAGAGTCCATATAAATAAATCTTGCAGGTACATAGTATAGCTGCCAAATTAATACAAATATTTATTGCGAGCCCCCTATGTCCTCATAGTTCCATATGCTTAGGATACAACAGTACAAAACAAATGAGGATCACAGCCCTCAGGAAACTTGAATTTCAATGGAGACAGAGAATAAATATGGTGAACACATAAAATATCGAGAATGTTGGGGCGCCCGGGTGGCTTAGTCGGTTAAGCGTCCGACTTTCGCTTAGGTCATGATCTCGCGGTTCGTGGGTTCGAGCCCTGCGTCGGGCTCTGTGCTGACTGCCAGCTCAGAGCCTGGAGCCTGTTTCAGTCTGTGACTCCCTCTCTCTCTGACCCTCCCCTGCTCATGCTGTCTCTCTTTCTCTCTCCTAGAGATAAATAAAAAACATTTAAAAAAAATATCGAGAATGTTAGTAATACATGCTAAGAAGAAAAAATAAGTTGGTAGAAGGTGGAGGACTGAAAATCTATTTCATTTAAAAATCCTCCTCCTCCTCCTCCTCCTCCTCTCAGGAGGATTGAAAATTTAGCAAGGGCCTTAGTGATACTGTGAGGAAAGAGCTGTAAGAAGAGAGGAAACCATAAGGAAATTCAGAGGAAGGGCTTTCCAGAAAAACCAAGGAAAAAAAAAAAAAAAAGAAAGAAAAACCAAGCACAAGAATCTTTACAGGAATGTGCTTTCAATGCAAAGGCCATCATACCTGAAACACAGTGAACAAGAGGGAGAGCTGTGGAAGCGGACTCAGAGGTAACAAGGAGGCAAGGCCACGGTGGGGTGATTTGGACTTTTGCTCCAAGTTAGAAGTCTCTGCAGGGCTTTGACATAAGCATTGATGTGATGCAACATAGATTTCAAACATATTGCTTTGGCTGCTTTAGCGAGAGCAAGACCGAAGAGGTTGTTATAGAAAGGGGACCACCAGAGAGGCTATTGACATCAGACAAAAGATGAGAGAGTGTCTTGGACTAGGAGTAATGGAATTGGTCAGAAGGTGTGAGATTCTACATTTACTTTGAAGGTACATGTGTGCCACCTAATATGGCCAAATGCAGGTATTCAAATTTGACATTTAAAATTTAATTACTGAGGGGCACCTGGGTGGCTCAGTTGGTTAAGCGTCCAACCGGCTCAGGTGATGATCACACGGTTCATGGGTTCAAGCCCCGCGTCCGGCCCTGTGCTGACTGCCAGCTCAGAGCCTGGAGCCTGCTTCCGATTCTGTATCTCCTTCTCTCTCTCTGACTCTCCCCTGCTCTCTCTCTCTCTCTCAGAAATAAATAAAACATTAAAAAACAATAATAAAATAAAATTTAATTTCTGAAAGTGAAATGAAGCCAAAAATTCAGTTCACCACATTTTAAAGGCTCAGTAACTTCATGAGCTTGTGGTACTATATTGAGCAACACATTTATAAATCTTTTTCATAAATATAGAAAGTTCTATCAGGCAGTGCTGGTACAACTAGCGGGATTTGCTGACAAGTGTGAAGTGGGTTAGGAGAGAAAGACAGTGACCAAGGATGATTTGGGGTCTAAACAACTAGAAGAATTGAGTATACTGATATAGGAAAATTATAAGAAAAGCATGTTTGGAAGCCATGCCAGATCAGTTTTAGAATGTTAAATTTAAGATGTTGATTTGACATTAAATGGCATTCTCAAACAGGCAATCAGATATATGAGCAAATTGAAGGGAGAAACATAGGCTGCATAGCCGAAGCAAATTTTACTTCATACCAGGCACCCTTCTGAAAACCTGCATAACCGATCCAATATTCACAAACACCTGATGACCTGGTTACTATCATCCCCATTTCATACATGAAGAAACTAAGGCATAGAAAATCATACCATTTCATGTCAAGTTGCAAGAATGAGAATCTGACTTGTTTGAAGCAGTCTCCTCCACTACCCAGAGGAAGCTGGCCTGCAAAATAAGCCAAACAAAACCAACAAGTGATGAGAGCTGAATAGAGAGATGGGAAAGGAAAGAAAAATTCAGATTCTTTCAGCATTCCTTTGGGTTCTGGGCGCTAACTCAAGGATCATTCCTACCCATCTGTAAGACGATACGGTTTAAGGCATTGCAACCTATAAAGTTGTATATAACACAATCTATGAGCATCTCATTTCAGATGTGAGGTACTATAGGTTTTCTGAGAAAATGCAGTAGATTTGCTAACGTGAAGCACATCTTAGCATTATAAATTACACATTGTTTTACTTTATTCATGAGACAGCTTAAAGATAAGTTGAACAAAATTTGATCTTTCTCTTAGCTTATTTTAAATACAAATTTTAAAATATTTTCCAAAGAAATTCTTACCTCTTTCTGCCTGGATTATTATGTACAATATATTATCAAAATAACTTTAGGGGTTTTTCTTACATAAATTTACTGAACTGTAACTTACATTTATAAAAATGCAAAAATCAGAAGTTTTCAGTTGGTGATGTGGAAAAACCTTTACAGTTTCATAAAGTCAGCATACCCATGTATTTGGTATACATATCCAAAGCCAGGAAGAGGGTGCCTGGGGGGCTCAGTCAGTTAAGCATCTGACTCTTGGTTTTGGTTCAGGTCATGATCTCCTGCTTTGTAAGACAGAGTCCCATGCTGACAACTCAGAGCCTGTTTGGATTCTCTCTTCTTCACTCTCCCTGCTCTCCCATCCCTGTCCTTCTCCCCACCCTTCTCGCAAAATAAATAAGCTTAAATAAAAAAGCCTTAGGAGCCCCCATCATAACATGCCATACCATACCATGCCATACTCTACCATACCATGCAACGCAACGCAATGCAGTGCAACGCAATGCAACACAACACAACACAAGGCAACACAACACAACACAACACAATACAATACAATACAATGCAATACAGTCATTAATTCCTCTATTCCCATGATTACTATTATCCTGCTCTTGCCTGTTTTTAAATTCCACATAAAGAATTATATAGAATGCAGTCTTTTCTGCCTGGTTTCTTTTATTCAACATATTATTAGGTATAGTTGTAGTTTGTGGATTCTCATGCTCTTGAGTATTCCATTACATGAATGCACTGAAGTCTGTTTATTAATTTGACCGATATACATTTTTTCCAGTGTAAGTATTCTTGTACATGTGTTGTTGGGAACACATATACACTTATCTGCTAATTATATACCTAAGAATGAGAGAGAGCATATTTATGTTACGCATATGTTCCACTTGAACGGATACTAATAAACAGTTTATTTTAATTCCAGTATAAATAACATACAAGGTTATATTAGTTTCAGGTGCACAATGTAGTGATTAAACAATTTATTATCATGATAAGCATGCTCTTAATCCCCTTCCTCTATTCAACCCTTCATCCACCCACCTCCCCTAGGGTAATCACCTTTGTTCTCTATAGTTAAGAGTCTGTTTTTTGATTCTCCTTTTTTTCTTTATTTTGTTTCTTAAATTCCACATTGAATGAAATCATATGGTATTTGTCTTTCCCTGACTGACTAATTTCACTTAACTTTATACTGTCTACATCCATCCATGTTGTTGCAAATGGCAAGATTTCATTCTTTTTTTTGGATGAGTAATACATATCACCTATGAGTAATATTCCAGTGTGTGTTTGTGTGCATGTATATGTGTGTGTGCACTTCTTTTTCCATTCATCTGTTAATGGACACTTGGGTTGCTTCCATAATTTGGTTCTTGTAAATAATTCTGCAATAAACATAGGGGTGCGTTTATCTTTTCCAATTAATGCTTTTGTATTCTTTGGGTACATATCCAGGAGTGGAATTACTAGATCATATGGTAATTCTATTTTTAATTTTTTAAGAAACCTCCACACTGTTTTCCACAGTGGCTGCACCCAGTTTGCATTCCCACCAACGGTGCACAGGGTTTCTTTTTTCCACATCCTTACCACCAATTGTTTTTTGTGTTTTTGATTTCAGCTATTCTGACAGGTGTGAGGCGATATCTCATTTTGGTTTTGATTTGCATTTCCTTGATGATGAATGATATTGAGCATTTTTTCCTGTGTCTGTTGGCCTTCTGGATGTCTTCCTTCATGTTCATGTCTTCAGCCCACTTTTTAATTGGATTATTTGGGGGTGTTTTTGGTGTTGAGTTGTGTAAGGTCTTTGTATATTTTTGATGCTAACCTTTTATTGGCTATGGCATTTGCAAATATCTTTTCCCATTCCATAGGTTCTTTTTTTAGTTTTGTTTTGTTGATGGTTTCTTTCCTGTGCAGAAGCTTTTTATTTTGATGTAGTCTCAATAGTTTGATTTTTATTCCCTTGCCTTAGAAGACCTTTCTAGAAAAAATGGTGCTATTGCTACAGTCACAGAAACTACTGCCTGTTCTCTTCTAGGATTTTAATGGTTTCAGCTCTCACATTTAGGTCTTTAATCCATGTTGAGTTTATTTTTGTGTATGGCATAAGAAAGTTTCATTCTTTTGCATGTGTCCAGTTTTCCCAACATCATTTGTTAAATGTCTTTTTCTCATTGCGTATTGTTGCCTCCTTTGTCATAGATTAATTGACCATATAATTGTGAGTTTATTTCTAGGCTCTGTATTATATGTGTCTATTTTTGTGACAGTACCATACTGTTTGATCACTACAACTTTGTAGTGTATCTTGAAATCTGGGTTTGTGATACCTCCAGTTTCATTCATCTTTTTGAATGTTTTTATCTATACAAGGTCTTTTGTGGCTTCATACAAATTTTAAGATTAGTTGCTATAGTTTTGTAAAAAATAATGTTGGCATTTTGATAAAGATAGCATTAAATCAGTAGCAATCTTTGAAACAGAATAACATACGATTGCAAATCAAGAATTCTAAGGATTATTTCCAGATATTTCCATCCAGTAAATTGTTTGATGTTACCTACTTTTCTATTTTATGAAAAAAGGAATTAATTTTTAGATATAGAAATTTCTATTTTAATAAGTATGATATTAAACTACGCAAGCATGATCAAAAACTTTTATATTGACATTTCTAATAATTGTATATAAACATAAAAAAATCTGCTCTTTGCTGCTACTGTGGCAAAAGAAAATACAACATAAATCATTATGGGCTTAGAGTAACAGCATATTAGTGAGAATCAAACAATATAGTAGATTTAGAACAAAATGCCATCTCAGTTCTATATATAAACTGTGAGAACATCACTTTATGTATCTCTTTTTATAACATGAGGTGACTCAGGTGATATGTTCCATCATTTTTCATTACTTTTACCCCACTCGACAGACACTATCATGAACTTTTGGTGTATGTTAAATTCTTACACTTCAGAATTCTAAACTGTAAAATTTAAACAGCTTGCAAATTTGAACGTACATACTTTCTTCAACAGGTCAAAGTCACAGTATGGAATAGGTTCATCAGGAGGTAAGTATGCTCCTCTCTGGATTATTCCCTGAGCTTTCAAAGAACTGTAACTCATATGATGGCTAGTACTTTGGAAGAAGTTTTTATTATCACAAGTTTGTAACTTTTTCAAAAATTATTGGCAAAAGTAAACCTCCATCCAATAATTATATCAATTATATCAACCTATTGTATGAAATACTTCCTACCATCTGATACAGACCAGATACTCTTACAGTATTTTGCACGTATGTTGTACACACTCTGGGAATTTATTGGATAGCAGTAATATTATCTCTCTTTTCCCTCCTAGATAGTGAGGTTCTTAAAGACAGAGACAGTATGCTACAGATTTTTGTTTTCTTAACACCCAGGATAGTGGTATATTACATTCTGTGAATTCTGAATGTCTTGATATATTTTAAAAAATGTATCTAACAAGAACATAACATAATACAACGTATTATATGTATTTATACATGTAATATATAACGTATACAACATATTTATGTATGTTATGTAATGATATGTATATAAACAATATATTATTATATAAATTAAATTCTATATAATAATATACAAATTATATATAATAAAATTATATATAATTAAATATGTATATATCTATTTAATTTAAAAGAATCATGGGAAGGTTGA